>NW_015390579.1:0-36399 GCF_001527695.2 Protobothrops mucrosquamatus | reverse complement strand
ATGTGAGTGTGGGTATATGATTTTTAAATAATCAAGAAATTCTCAAATGGAACTTATTGCGAAGGCACCAAAATGGTGTTCTCTCTAGTGATTACGTGCTAACATTTTGTAGTTGACCTTCCCAAATACCGCAGTTTACCCTGTTAAGAACGACAGACAAAGCCCAAAGGTCTGTTTTTGGCTTCCTTCCTTTGCTGTATAAGCACTACACTTTCACCAGTTTATCGCTGGGGGACTTTTCCCCCTTTCTTTTGTCTTTTGTTTTGAAGGAACCTTCGCATTTCCTGGACAGGCCAACAGTATTTCCTTTGTGTTTTTGAACATTTTCGTTTAAACAGCTCTACTATTATTCCGATGAACTAAAATGAGAATGTAGCCTGCTTATCTGAGGCTTTATGCAATTGGATAAACTGAATACCCACAAGAGCCCTAAATGGTTTAAGCTGAGGCCTTAAGAGCTGTTCTTACAAACTTGTTCATTTGCTGAAACCTCAGCGTAGGATTATACTTCAAGAGAGGTTTGTTCCTTCAGCGTTTGGAAAGGACTTTGCTAGTTAAAGAGGATGCGATTAAAGGAAGCTGAACAACACTAGAAATATCTACAACAGTTGTTCCAACGTCAGGATTAAGAAAAGCTACATCAACGAGATCTGCATGTATGGCAAGGCACATTTGATACATCCGGCCCATGGATCAAATGCCCACCTTCTTTTATTCTTGGGTAGACTCTACATTTGCAAAAGGTCATAGAAAATGGGAAGAATTCAGGTATCACACAAACACAGACACTCCATAGTGCATTTATTGACTATGTTCTGTACAGGCATATAATAGCAAGGTATAAACCTTTTCTTCTTTTACCTTTTTTCAGTTGTGTAGAACATATTTACACTGGAGGAAAAGACAGCCAACTTGAGATACAAACACCCTGCCTCTCCTTCAAAGAATATCTGAGGTATAAATACAAGTATATCTTAAATAATTATCTCCATGCTTTATCTGTGTTGACAATAAAGTGTGAACAAGTTTACATCAGAATGGTATGTACAACATACATTTTTTTTACATATTTAAAGAAATAAAAAGCATACAAAGAATACACAATTCACCTATTGATGAGAACTGTAAAAAGGGCACAATACCTAAAACCTTCACACCCTGGCAACACATTTTACAATGACATCAGTGGAATGATTGCCAGGCTTTTTAGCTAGGAATAAGGCTGTCTTTTTTCACCTGTTGTCCTCCAGATGCAAATGACAATTGAAGGGCTTAAGATCAAGGAAGAATGCCTTACATACAGTCTAAAGCAGGGGTCCCCAACGCCCAGGCCCTGGGCTATTTGGAACTGGGGCGCATGAGGGGTGGGCCAGCACGCACATGTCCACGCACAGCTCGACTTGCCCAAGCAGTGGGCTAGCACGAGTGCAGGCCTGTGCGCAGCTCAGCTTGAGCAAGTCGAGCTGCGCACCGGCCTGCCGCTCATGCAAGTCAAGTTGTGCGTGCGTGCCGGCCTGCCGCTCACATGGCCCGATTTCCCTCCCTGCCCCCTCAGCTGGGCCGCCAAGCTGCAAAGGTTGGGGACCACTGGTCTAAAAGTAACACTTTACATGTTTGAAGCACAAGACATTTAGGAAAGCAGTTACAGGTAATCCTCAACTTACATCTGGTGGCTTAGCGATTATCCGAAGCCCCCCCAAAGATACTTAAGACCCGGTTCTGAAGTTCCAATGGCTACCCCTGGTCACGTGACTGCATTTGGGCAGTCGGCAACCGGTCCACGTTTATGGCTGTTTGCAGTGTCCCACAGTCATGTGACTGTAATTTACGACTTTTCCTGGAAACAGGAATTGACTTCCAGTTCCCTGGAAAATAGGCCCGCAGAGAACAATGGATTCGCTTAATGACTGCAGCATCTGCATCCCGTCACTTGCGATTTACAACTGTAATTGCCAGGCTCAAACTATATTTGTAAGTCAAGGACTATCTGTAATGGGAAGATACGATCTAGAACAGCTCCTGCTTCTTCTCCATTCTCTCTCCCGCCCCCCCCCCCATTTCCCTGAAACAATCAGTACCAGTCTGTTTTTGATTCTGGTGATGGTGCTCCTTGTAAGTATAATTTCTTTGTTTGAACAGAGAAGCACTTTTGTCCCAAGAGGAAGATCATGAAGGACACCGTCTTCTGAAACAGATTCAAGGAAGCATCCTAACCAACTTACCACGTAGTCCCTCTCTTGACATAACACTGGTTATAGATTGAACACAGAGGGAAAATAGAGATGCAGGCAAGGTGGCATTAGTACAGGTGCAGAATTAGGAAGAACCCAATTCTCTCAAAAGTCATCTCAAACACTCTATGAAAATAACAACAACAATAATAATAATACTGACAATGGTATCTAAGAGCTTCTTCTAAATATGCCACGGTCCCAAGGCTGGGAAAGAAGACCAGATGGAAATTGCACAGGTCTCTTCTGAATGAACAAAGTACGCCAACTGCCAATTTCACATAATCTTTGGTCACAACATACCTCTTGGCAGTAATTTACAGCTATAAGGAGGGGTAAAAGACTGGTTTTAGTTATTCAAATGTATCTATACAAGGATTTTATTCCAAATATACAGATAAATCACCTTTCATTTTATTTCATAGGATTCACACCTGAATCGTGCACCTTGTAAATCAAAGTGTAATTTTTTATAGTGGGGCACCATAGCAGATCTGGAAAGGGGCCAGGGCTGGATTCACAGCCTGCTTTTGGGCCAGGTTGACCCTTGAATTACATAACAGCAGTGTTATTTAACAGCATGGATTACAATGATTTTTCTGTTCTTCACATCAGCCAATGCACTGAAATAAAGTACATATATTCTGAAGCAAGAAGGAAGGACAATATTTATCTTCCCTGTGCTTTGTTGTTTTTACAGTAAAATCTATCACAGAAACAGTGTCATCCTCTAAAGGCTTTTAAAAAGATTCCTTATTAATAAAGGCTCATCAAGATGTGCAGAAAATGTTGACAAATATTACGTGCAAAATAATAATTTTGACTCCTCTCCACCCCCCAAAACATTGGGCAGTTAATCTATAGTTTTAAAGACAAGTAAAATGACAACATCCTACGTGTATCTTCCTATTTTCATTTATTATTGCTATCACCGCTGCTCTAGCTTATACTACTGGGATGTCCTATAGAAAGTTCATAATAGAACTTTCGATAATTTTAACCTGTTTATTTCAACCTGCAGCTCTTTGCATTATGTCATACAATTTTGTGGCACGAATATTCACTTTTTTACCTAACTACATTGCTTCTAAATTTGGAGGATATTTTCCTCCAAACCATGTCGATAAATGAGGTTATATGGTCACAATGGAATGGGTTATATGAATATGTTTAACTCCTAGGAGTATCTGCTATGCTGAAACACTTTAGAACTTTATAATGTTCCAGTTATGGTATTTTTCAGTGTTGCCCTTTTCGGCTACGGAAAGCAGTTTCGGCCCTGTCCTCAAACTGCAAGCATTTATTCCTATGTTAATTTAAACAAAGATGTTGTTTAGGCTTCCATTTGTATCTTAACAGGTGAATGGATACTAAAAGAATGGGTTGTAGGAAAAGTGATTTGGGGATCATGTTAGCACACATGAAGCACTGGCACAGCCTGCTGCAACTGTGGGCAACCAAAAGCACTAAGAATAAACACAGATTAGGTGCTGTATGAATGTCATTCCACACCCCAAACCATCTCTTGGATTCCTATATATCAGGTTCAATGTGCAGTTTTTTTCTGAGACATTCAGATTTGGAGAGACTTTCTGGAGCTGCCACTTCATTCACAATTTTCTTGAAATGCTCCTTACAGATTGCTAATAAAGTATTCCAAATAATATAAAGTCTGACCATGGGCAAACAGGTGACCGATGTTCTCTTGAAAAAGCTGAGAGCTTTCAAATAGGAGCCCTTAACAAAATTATTGCCATACAAAAGACACACACTGAAATATATCTGGCATTTTTAAATAAGTTTCAAGTGTTCTGCTTTTTGACCATTCTTTGCCCCGGCTCAGGGGTAGGCAACCTTGCCTCTTTTATGACTCGTGGACTTCAACTCCCATAATTCCTGAGCCAGCCATGCTGAGGGGAAAGGGAGAGGTTTCCAAGCTGAGCCATGCTGGCTCAGGAATTCTGGGAGTTGAAGTCCACGAGTCATAAAAGAGGCAAGGTTGTCTACCCATGCTCTGGCTGATGTAGCCCACACTTTTCAATTTTTAGATACACATGCGAGTAATAAGAACTCAGAGGAATGAAGACTTGAAGCTTGCAATGGTCTCTTGGACCAATCGGATTCTAGGCCGATTCTCCCCGCACCTGCTAAATTCTTCCCAATGCCTTCCAAGTGTACCAGACACTCTGATTCTACCATTCTGGCTCCTCATACTCCAGTCAACAAGTTAAGACAATCATTCACGCCTCTGCCTTCGTGCAAACCTTCCTTCACTTACTATTGTGAGAATCCACTGAGGAACACACCAAATCCAGTGGCTGCAACAGTCCCTCAACACATGACATACAGATACATACACAAAGCTAACATAATATAGGAATGAATAATTTTCACTATATTTCGGAAATATATTTTTAAGTCTTAGAGCTTTGCTTCTCAGAAGCAATTCACAGCACCTAAGCAACATTAATCTTACCTTTAAAAAAAAGTTGCACCATCCAAAAATGTTCCAGTTAAGACCTACACTATAGGCCTAACACAGACAAAAAAGCAGCTTTAAAAACGCTAGGGACTGTCACATAATTTTGATCGACAATCTCAGACCCATTCCAGAAAGTTTCTCCTCAGGACCTAATGGACATATGATCCGTCCTAAGGCCTTTCCTGAAAACCTCTACATAGGCTGGTACTGTGCTGGTCCACTTGGTCCATCACCTGGACGTTGCTTCCTTGGCCTCAAGATTTTGATTAAGGAAAGAGTCTCTAATCCTCACAACCTCAGCTGCACATAAGTGTCCAAATGCTTTTGTGTACCAGTCAGGCTTGTGTCCCCTGTTTCAAAAAAAGAAAAGGTGTGATTTAAATTGCTTTTCTCCCCAAAATTTTTTTCCTATTAGTAAACAAGTATGGAATAGAAGCAATCAAAGAGATAATAAGTCCATAAGGCTGCCTCAAGGAATGATGGCCTTTTAGAATTATATACAGTATATTTTCCCCAAAATCTCCACTTAGGATCCCAAAGAGATATTTCAAGGCCTTGGAAAGCAGAATTTGCAAATATTTTGGTAGGCAAAACCATCTTTCGGTAGGCAAATCATTTGAGTTGATTTGAAAACCTGTTGTGGGCACTCAGGCAAAAAGGTTGCTGTGGTAAGCAGGCAAACAAATAAATTGCAAATAAAAGAAGGCAACAAGCAAGGTTGCTCCTTTCCATCTGCTCTTGTTCCCAAGAAATCTGGAACATCTACAAAACAATCTCTGGGCTGTCTCTGGCCCCAAATGCATTCTCCAAAAACAGAAGCATGGTTTCTGTCGTTTAAACATACACAAAGCATTTAGTTTTATTCAAAGATTCTAAAAAAAAAAATAAAGTCAGGTAATAAGGAAAATTTCTTTGGAACCCTTAGTATCAATGCCAATCAGTAATCAAAAATAAGCAATTCCAATTAGTTTGAATTGGCTTTTCTACACGGAGAAGGCAAACAAATGCCCTTCAGCACTGGGGATCTTTTATTTTACACAGTCCCTTGCCAATGACCACGCTAGAAGATCATGATTATTCACGATACCTGGAGGCCACAACTGCTTGCACTGTCTTACAATATACAGCATCTAGCTTTGGGCACTGTAACTTTTCATTCCCCAAACATGTTATACTAGAGATAGAATTTCCCTGCCCAGCCTAATGAAAATAGAGGACATAATTTACCTTAAATCAATTCGACACATATAGGTGACTTTGGATTTTCCTGTCCCACAAGGTTCAATAAGATACCTGGACAACAGCACATTCACTCTAATACCAAGGACAGGCGCCCGGTCGTGGTCCACTGAGAAACTTAAGAGGGCGCATGCTCCTTTAGAGAGATTGGTTCTCCAAGTCCTGTTGGAATCAAGCACAACTTCTGTAAGAATGGATGAGAATGTAAGGAAGATGAGCAAGTTTATCCAAAGGTGTTTCTATTCCCAGCTGCTAAATGTTAAGAAAGTGTTTTATGGATACAGCCTGTACAGTTACCTGAGGATAACATGGTCTCTTGCTGGGTGTGGAGCCATATTGTTTTGTACAAACTGATAAACATCCGTCTGGCTATCCAAAGTCTCAATTACTTTAGCATCTAAAAGGTCTTCATCCCAAAGATGCTGTTCTTTAACAATACGGTTTAATACTTCTTCGGGAGTTGCAGGGATTTCAACCACGGATTTCCATAGCCGTAGAGGTGGACCGTCACAAACCTACAAGTACATTGTTGCTAAAGAGTTAATCATGTTTATGCAACAGTCCTTTTCTTGAATCATCATTACCGAATAAATGGAAGCACGCTGATTCAAAATAAAAGATCAAGACACTTCTGACAGTGCTATATCACAATGAAAATTTTTGGTCAGCCACTTTGGCAGAGAACACAGTGTAGAGGGTTTAAAGTAAGAAGGGATATAAATCACCTCCAGTGATTTATTAAAAAGCTGAGTAAAGACGGGGGCCAGTTGTTCAGCATAAAGCTTTCCATCGAGAAGGAATCACTCTATCTGGCACTGGAGCTTTTCTGATCTTTTGCCTAAAAAATACACCTTGCAGAACTTTTTATAGGATTATCAGTGGTGGAAGGCTTGGAGGGGTTGAGATAGGTATAGGACAGTGATGGTGAACCTTTTGGAGACCGAATGCCCAAACTGCAACCCAAAACCCACTTATGCATCGTCGGGTGCTGGGTGGGCGTGGCTAATTGGGTGGGCCTGGCTGCGGTGGTAATGGCAGACTGGGTGGGACTAAAAAGTTCAATCAATCAATTCCAACTTTGCGAGATCTTTTTTTTCCCTGCGAGAAGTTGAAATTGACTGATCGATTGAACCTTTTTTTTTTTGTACACGGTGGTGGAGGCCTAAAGCGAAAAGGTTTTATAAAACCCAGCTGAAGGCCTAGGACTGGGGCAACGGCGCACGTGGCCACAGAGAGGGCTCTGAGTGCCGCCTCTGGCACCTGTGCCATAGGTTCGCCACCACTGGTATAGGAGAATTGTCTAGTGTTGATGTATTGGATTACTTTATATATGTAATATTTAAGCCAGTGGTTGACTCATGACAACCCCAAATCAAAATGTTAAGATTTGCTACAACCTTCATTTTTCATTCAGTTCTTCTAATGAAGAATGATAGGAAGGTCTTAAATAAAACATGCCATGTTTTAGAATACATGCACTATACAAACATCCATAAAGTATCTAAGTTTACAGAAAGACAATGGATGAGATTGAAGGAATAGCGACCATTTAAATTACATTTTGTCTGTTAAAATTTACACACAAACACTAGAAATATGCCAACATAACTGTACCTTTTTATAGGCAAGTTCTGCCGGTTCTGGGGTTGGACAACTGACCCAGCCCTTAAATTTATCCTTTATTTCCTTGAAAAAATCATCCATACAGTCCTGGATATAAGAATGATAACTGGCAGACTCCGAGTTGTTAGTTCGTCCCAAGTCGTCAAAGCTGAGGGGTCTAAGATCTTGTTCTGTATAAGAATTCCGACATCTGCTCATTTCTTCTGGGATCTAAGATTTAGGAAATGAATAAAACAGGGAGTAAATAATTGGAGATTCCCATGATGAGCCAACATTTGATTTTGTTCTGAAGGCAACTGTAAATAACATTGCAGCATTTTGTCGACCGCAGGACCATATCTGATCTCCCCAGAAATATCATGTAGTTCTTCCCTCATTGAAGGGCATGCACACAAACACAATCCCACACACAGAGACGTACACAGATACACACACACAGAATTAGAAGTCACAAAGTATTTTTTAAGATAATTGTCCATTGTAAGCCCTTATGTTGCTTTCCAGAAAGGATAGCTGCCAGAAAGAACATTAGGTATCAAGAACAAAGATACAACCTCTACAGAACACTAGTTCAGGTTGTTAAAATGAGCAAATAGACAAATATTCACCTGAAAAAGCTTCTTGCACTCAGCAATCATGTGGCCTAAGCCTTGAGTTGCAGCCAAATTCTCATTTAAGTCTTTCTGATCCGGTTTTCCCAGACTCTGTTTCCTCTGCATTACCCTATCAATTAACGAACAAGACTAATCAATAAAAGTAGATTAAGAATGCACTACTTGGTCTGATCTGTAAATGAATAATTAAAGCAAAAGGTAAGGACTGCATCCAAAACTTATTTTTATATCTGATTTTCTGCATCCAAGTCAGTGGTTCTCAACCTGTGGGTCGGGACCCCATTTGGGGTCGATCGACCATTTCATGAGGGTCGCCAAGCAAGGCTGTCCGCCATTTTTTTCCCCTTTTCCGGCGGGTGCCTTACCTCCTTTGGGCTGGGCCAGCTGGTGGTCGGCCTGCTCTGTCTCTGCCGCTTGCCAGCTACGCCTCGGCCGGCGCAGGGGGCGGAACCACGCATGCGTGGCGCTCCCGGGCAGGGAAAGCCCTCGACTTACGACCGGTTGGGTAGTCCTCGACTTACGACCGGTTTAGTCCTCGACTTACAACCGGTTTAGTCCTCGACTTACAACCGGTTTAGTCCTCGACTTACGACCGGTTGGGTCGCGGCATTAAAAAGGTTGAGAACCACTGATCTAAGTGTATTTATTTTCAGCTTCCCCCTTCTACTTGTCATGGATGGTATAATTGATGGAAATGACCCTGGTCAATGTTCTTATAATCCATATCTATATGTATTGAAATAGAAGTAAGCCCCATTGATCTCCTTTGCAATCTTATTCTGAAACTAAAAACCACCTACAAGGGGAAGCATCATGCAGGACAATGAGACTTTCTTCAAGTCTTTATTCATCTGACTGTATTGTTAATTATTTTTATATAAGATTAAGATGGTTCACGAGCCAAAAACAACCTCTTTAGTCAGTCTTCTATTTTTGAAATATCAATGTAGACTGGATAACCATTTGACTGGGATATGGCATAAGGCTCCTGTCTTGAACAGAGGGTTAGACTAGACAGTGTTTCTCAACCTTGACAATTTTAAGGCATGTGGACTTCAACTCCCAGAATTCCACAGCCAGCATTGCTGGCTGTGGAATTCTGGGAGTTGAAGTCCACATGCCTTAAAATTGTCAAGGTTGAGAAACACTGGACTAGAAGACCTTCAAGGTCCCTTCCAGCCCTATGATTCCAGAACTTTCACATACAGATGTTGAATAATTTTCTTTGGCGAAAGAACTGAGAGATAACATATGGGCATGATAACATGCAACACTCCGTCTCTGAAATTGGTGTTTATAAATCGTAGCCCTACATAAATAAAATCAATATCTTATAAGAATAGCAAATTAAAATACAAAGCAGTTTGGTAGGGTTGAAAGGAAAAGCTTCTTCAATGGTGTAGTAGCCCACTAGTGTTGGAACTCAGGTAGAACAATAAGGAGACGTACCTTGGAGAAGAACTTTCTCTTTTAAGGGTGTTCAAGTGGAAAAGAGATGGCGCTAAACACACCGCCAGGTTTGTTGGCGTCATCTGGTTTTCTTTCACGGCAGCTGTGACATCACTCAGAAAATACAGAAGAATCTGTAGGACTTCTCTGTTCTCATCTGGTAGAAGCATAATGGCTGCCTTGATGGCTTGAAGGCGCTGGTCTTTTGGCACATCTGCACAAAATTAGCAGTCTTCCCATCAACTCCTTGATTTTCCACCCATGCAGCATGAATGCATCCCAAAGCAAACTCTTTAACTTTGGCTATTTTTGACTTTAGTCTGAAGCGATTTCCTTTAGCCTGCTGCATACCATTCATGGTAAATGAAAGAATTTTCTTTTTTGTTTTTGGTCAACAGCATAACTGCCCTCAGGTATTTCCTGCTTAGCAAGGGACTCCAGGGTGAAACAAAGCCCCGAATAGTCCAAAGTTAAATTTAGAATTTAATTTTGAGAGCAGCAGAATTGCTAAAAGGGCTTTCACAAATTAGATTGTTCAGTTTATGAACAAACATAGCAACGGATACTTTATCATTAAACCCCATCAACAAGAACTGAAATAAAGGTTTGTGTACACCAGTGAAACATGTTCCTTAACTGGAAAGTCAAGTTAAAATAAGTAGCCCTTAAACTATTCCTGATTTGACCCAACAGAATATTCAGGCTGTGCTTCAAGAAGCAGATAAACTATGACAGAGCAAAGAAAAGAATCTGTAGCTGTACAGCAGAGATGACCGTGACACAATGCTACGGTTACAAGGCACAACAAATACTCCATGCCAGTCATGGCAAACCTTTTAGAGACCGAGTGCCCAAACTGCAACCGAAAACCCACTTATGTATCATCGGGTGCCGGTTGGGCGTAGCCCATTGGGTGGGTGTGGCCCATTAGGTGGGCATGGCCCACATGGTGGGTGTGGCTGCGGTGGTAACGGCAGACTGGGTGGGACTAAAAAGTTCAGTCAATCAATTCCAACTTTGCGAGATCTTTTTTTCCCCCGCGAGAAGTTAAAATCGATTGATTGATTGAACCTTTTTATTTTTTTGCACACAGCGGCGGAGGCCTAAAGCGAAAAGGTTTTATAAAACCCAGCTGAAGGCGTAGGACTGGGGTGACGGCGCGCGTGCCCACAGAGAGGGCTCTGCGTGCCACCTGTGGCATGCGTGCCATAGGTTCGCCACCTCAGCTCTATGCCATACTTTGCCTTGATTTACTGCATAACATTTGATAAAGGGTGGAAGACAAAGCTGATACATTTTGGTCCTGCAAAAGGATGGAACATTAAATTGCACATTTGTTCTGTGGCCAGAGATTCTAAATTAGAGCAGGCAAATTTTATGAGCTTTTATTCTGTCTGGGCCCTTTAAGGAAAGGTGGATATGAGCATCACTGACTTACACTGGTAGATTTGTAAAAAAGTCTCTGAAAGCTTGTTGGTCATGAGAGGTTCTGACAGGTTGCGGAAATACTGTTTGAGCATATCGGCCACGTCATAAGCAGACTGCCCTTCGTAATTCACTTTGCCTATTGCATTCTCGTTCATTTGTCGCAATGCCTGGATTCTTGACTTGACTCCAGATTTTCGGAAAAGGCCAACCTGTGCAACAGAAGAAAAGTGTTCCGTGTGACACAAAACAGGAACCTGTTACCAATAACTCTTTTACCTGTGGGCACTGGGATTAAATTCAGCATCTGATTTTGGTGAATAAACAACAGGCTGTACAGCCCTTTCTATATTTCTTTTACATTAGTTCTGATGTGGAAAATGTCTTGCTGGATTAAAAAGTTAACATGCACAGGCCAGTCTAGAATATTATACTATTAGCTCTTTTTGCTAGGACACCCGAATAGGAGAGGCAAAGTGGATGGTTGACAATAAAACTGTTTCAGGGATTTATTTATTTACTAGCTGTACCCGGCCACGCGTTGCTGTGGCTCAGTCTGGTAAAAGCGTGTGTTGCTTTTACGTCCAACAGATGGCGCTGTTTTTCAAAAAAACATGTTTTTACCTGTCACAGGTGTGACATCTATATAATATAGGTACATAAAAACACGCGCGTATTCGAATGCAACGTTGTGTCAAAATTTCAAAGCAATCGGTGAAGAACTTTCGGAGATTTAAGATTTTGAATAAACCAACATTTACATTTTTATTTATATAGATTGTATGGCATATCATGCATGGAATAGCAATATAAATTAACATTTCAACTCAATTAGTAGAACCCAATAAAATGGGTTATGTGCAGGTAGACCTCGACTTATGACCATAATTGAGTCCAAAATTTCTGTGGTTAAGCGAGACCTTGGTTGTGAGTTTTGCCCCATTTTACAACCTGTCTTGCCTCCGTTATTAAGTGAATTACTGCAGTGGGTCAGTTAGTAACCTGGTTGTTGAGTGAATCTGGCTTCCCCATTAATTTTGCTTGTCAGAAGGTCGCACAAGGTGGTCACATGACTCCGGGACACAGCAACCGTAATAAATATGAACCAGTTGCCAAGCATCTGAATTTTGATCACATGATCATGGGGATGCCAGCAGTTCAAAGAAGCCACCTCTGAGCTGGATGGCAGGCCGACAGCTGAGGAGGTGATGCAGTGGGTCTTGCCGGGAAAAGGAGAGCATGCGAGACTAGGAGGGACGGGACGGGACGGGACAGGAGGGAGGGAAACCAGCCGTGTCGGGATGCATCCGGCCGCGTGGGACCTCGGCGAGTTAGCAGGTGGCTGGTTGAAGAGGGACAGTTGCCATCTCCGGGGCATGGCGCCCGTGCCCACAGAGAGGGCTCTGAGTGCCGCCTCTGGCATGCGTGCCATAGGTTCGCCACCACTGTTCTATACAATTCTAGTAGAGAAACTTAAACAATGCAACCTCAGCACTAACAGGAAGTGAACCTCTGTAACAGTGGAAGATCCCAATCCTAGGTCAGGTTGAAGACACTAACCTGATCCAAACAGTTGTTACGAAGGTATCTCATAGCTTGCTGAATACTCTGCGGAAGTGGTTGTCCGGCACGTTGTACATTAACTATGAGGGGAACGCCAAACACATTTCGATCTTTGTAATCTGGGACTTTTATCCTTTTCATAAACTTTGGCACAGCCCTGTAGAAGATCAGAAATAATTTCATAAACAAAGTCAGTCGCCTGTGTTGCTTTTCTCAAATATGCACCATGTGCTTCTGTTTTCAACTCTTTGTCTGTGGGTTAAAAAAAATGCCAGAAAACAGCCCACATGACTGAGAATAGCAGCACAGAAAACCGGATTAAGGCACTGAAATTTGCAACATTCTGCTATGTTAAGAAAAAGACTTGGGGAAAAAAAAACCCCTTAAAACGTTAAGTGTAATATTAGGGAGAAGAGCCATGAACAGTTCTTAAATATTTTCATAAGTATGGTTGAAGTAATTACTTTATTGGTACAGGTAGTCCTTGACTTACAACAGTTCATTTAGTGACCGTTGGAAGTTACAACAGCACTGAAAAAAGTGACTTATGACCATTAATTTCATTGTGAGTTACACAATGACAATAAAGATATTCTATTCTATTCTTTCCATATTCTATTCTTTCCATATTCTTTCCATATTCTATTCTATTCTATTCTATTCTATTCTATTCCCTATTCTGTCCTATTCTGTTCTATTCTATTCTATTCCGTTCTATTCTATTCTATTCTTTCCATATTCTATTCTATTCTATTCTTTCCATATTCTATTCTATTCTATTCTATTCTATTCTATTCTATTCTATTCTATTCTATTCCCTATTCTATTCTATTCTATTCCCTATTCTATTCTATTCTATTCTAGTCCAGTCCATTCTTTCCATATTCTATTCTATTCTTTCCATATTCTTTCCATATTCTATTCTATTCTATTCTATTCTATTCCGTTCCATTCCATTCCATTCCATTCCATTCCATTCCATTCCCTATTCTATTCTATTCTATTCTATTCTATTCTATTCTATTCTATTCTATTCTATTCTATTCTATTCTCTTTCTATTCTATTCATTTTTTTACAGTTATGACCGTTGCAGCATTCCCATGATCACATGATCAAAATTAAGATGCTTGGGAACTGACTCACGTTTCTGACTGCTGCTGTATCTCAGATCAGGTGATCACTTTTTGCGACCTTGACAATCAAAATCAATAGGAAAGCCAGATTCACTTAACCACCGTGCTACTAATTTAACAACTGCAGTGATTCACTTAACAACTGTGTCAAGAAAGCTCGTAAAATGGGGCAAAAATTCACTTAACAAATGTCTTGCTTAGCAACTGAAAATTGGGGGCTCAGTTGTGGTTGTAAGTCAAGGACTAGCTGTACTTTAATCAGTGCTGTTATTGTTGTTGTTATCTTATATGTGGGTAATCTACACTTAGATTAACAGTAAGACTGATGGAAACTTAAGAATTCAAACCAGCATCTAAGAATACAGGCCGTTCCAAGCGTGATGGTTTTGTTTAAAATTAGGATATTCGGGTCTGATAAATGCAGCATTTTCAGATACTGTGGGAGTCCTTTAGGTATTGCTCTAAAGCAGGGGTGTCAAACTCAATTTCATTGAGGGCCACATCAACCTTGCGGTTGCCCTCAGGGGGGGCGGGTGTGTGTGGCCAGGGTAGGTGCGGCCTACTGGGTGGGCATGGCCAGCTCTACATCGTTCGTGTCAAGGGGGCCTGTGGGGGCCTGGGCAGGAGTGGGACAGATCTGAGGGTCTCTGGCAGAAGGGGGTGGGACCGGAACAAACGCCAAGGCATGGTCCATTTCTTCATTCCTCACAAAGGGTGACACTTCCCCAGCATGCACCCAGGGGGCAGGGCCGATGAGGCAGGGGCTGGTTCCTTGCTGTTTCCAGATGGCCTTGTGGAGCTAAGACTGAATGCGTTTCAGCATAGATGGCCACCACAAAATTGTACATTGGCTCCCGGCCGGCCTGGACCAGGGCCAAGGCAGTGGGGGCCGTTCCCTCACTGTTTCCATGATGGCTTCGCGGGCCACATGAAACCACTTCGCGGGTCGCATCCGGCCCCCGGGCCTTGTTTTGACATGTCTGCTCTAAAGTCTCCAATCATCATCATCATCATGCAATCTATAGTTAGATTCACAATCTAAGACTGGGGTAGAAATTATTATTATTTGCAACAAGGATTTTTCGGATCTGCATTTCCACATCATTTCAATATTGGGCATAGAAACCTTGAAACAACTAAAGAGTCAGCACTTTCTTCCCTTCTTTTCAAAAATTCAGCAGGAGAGCCTTGAAAAAGCAAGCAAATATACGCCTTGCTTGGACCATCACCATCGGAACTAAAGCTATTTGTTCTATTTTCCATCGGTCGACTGTCTTTCCTTTGAAATCCATCCCTTCAGCTTAGAAATAATTTCTAGCCAGTATGCCAATATCAGTACAGACTTTAAAAAAAACCCAAAATCTATTTTGAATTTTGGGGCCACACCAGAACAAATTAACCGGTCACATCAAAAAATGCCTTAAGAGGTAGGCAGAGAATAAATCAATGAATGTAGTAGTAATTACTTAGTTAATCTTCCCTGGCCAATAGGCACAGCAGAACACGAGGGTGGCCGTGACAACACAAATAAGAATCAAATACAAATCTAGCAGCCAATGACCCCTTTATAATCTTGCTTTTTCAGGACCCTCGGGAGAAGACGGACACGTGAACAATGATCTTTTTGTGTACTAAACGATTGGCTTTAGAAAGCCCTCAAACACATTCTACCACCCACCAGCTTGTGTCACAGCAGGAAATTGATGTAATACATGGGTGTTTGCCAGAAATAAACTTCATTTCGACAAATGGCCCTTTTCAGATACAGCCCCCCCCTTGACCTCCCCCAACCTCTTCCTTTCCAACCGCCTCTTCTACCCACTTGAGTAAAAAGGCCTTTCCGTTGGCTTTCAACTATCCAATATATCAGAGCCCTGCTATTTTACTTAATCATTTAAGAATTTTTTAGCGGAGAGCAACAATTCGCAAGACCGGCAGACCTAGGAATGTCAAAAGCCAAAGAAATCCTAACTCAATGGTATGATTATTTTGTAGGTCTATGAATGACTGGTTCACATACGAGCACCCCACCTCATTTATATTTCCACAGTTTGAAAGAGTGTTATTGATACAAGCGTATGCGTAGCTTTCATTTTGTTAAAATACACAGGGGTGGAATGCAAGGGAAAATGAAACAGACACATATTACGATGCCCACTGAGAATCTCAAGCATGCAAACGGCTCAGGGCTTATTTTGGTCAGTCAAGACACACAGCTTCTGAATTTAGCACAGTTCCCATAATAACAGCATTTGAATAGGAAGAGCTTTGATGATGGACTTAAAATACTCAGCCCTAGACAAAAGAGAGGAGGGGAGGAGAAAGAGTCAGCCAGATGTTGAAATAGCAATTACATTCAATACCCCATGAAAAAAAAATATACTTTGTACTTTTTTGGGTGCTACAAATGGAAATTATGAAGTGATTTTTTTTAAACAAACATTTTTCATTTGGAGTGTACTATTTAGCCAGTGGACATGAATGTTTGTATATTCTAATGTAATCCTTAAGGCCAGGCGGTGTCTGTTAAATATTTTAAAAAACCAATTCTTATCCCTTCGGAGACAATGCATTTCCCCACTTTAGCAAAAAAAATCAGTTGGGCTGGATAGGAATCAAGAATTAGCAGTAGATCCTGTTATTTGTAGGTTCTGACTAGTAAACAGTTCCTTACCAGTTGAATCCATGTTTGTTGGAAGGTGTGTATTTCTCCAAGAGTGCAGTTAATTTCAGGAGGGAATACTTCTGCAGCAAGTTCATCTGTGTAACGGACTGACAGTCAATCTGTAAGGCTACTGAACTTAAGCTGGGCCGATGGGAACTCTGGAAGCTGTGCCACCTCATTCTGTGTCTTTAAAAAAGAAAGAAACGACACTGAATGATTTCGAACCACGTAGACGGGTTTAAACAAATGGAGAAGCCGAAGCAACTGAGTGGAATTGTATCCCAATATAGACTTGCCTATGGGGATTATTAAACAATCTTATTATGTCAGAATCTCACATTTCTACGATATTAGATTTTTTTTTATCTATTTGTGCAGAATGTATTATACTAGAGCAGTGGTGGCGAACCTATGGCATACGTGCCAGAGGCGGCACTCGGAGCCCTCTCTGTGGGCACACATACTGTTGCCCCAGCCTCGACTCCCCCCACGACCCCCTCCTCACCAGCAACCCCCCCTGGAGGAGAGTCGCCCCCCAAGTGTGTCCCACACGGAGCAGCACAGCCAAGGACACGGCAGCCAGGCAGCATAGACAAGACTCTGCCCGCACGCCCCATCGTGCACAGTTGATGCTGCGGGGCACGGGCAGAGGGCGTGGCCGCCATGGTGCTGCTGGGTTACCTGGGCGATCTGCGGCGGGTCCTGGAGGTGGTGAGTGGCCCTGCAGGCAGGCGGGGCAGGGGATGGTGGCGGGGCCAGTTTTTGGGCACTCAGTCTCTAAAAGGCTCACCATTACTGTACTAGAGTTTGTTTGAATTGTCAAATGTTTGGATATTTGCTGAGATTTAGACAATGTTTCTACTGTAAGAATTTTATCTGCACAGAACATAATCGCAAAAAATAATTGAGCATTCAATGATAACATAATCAACAATACTAGGCAGCTAAACTACTATACTTGGATAATCTAACTTTTCTTATTCTACAGAAGGTAATTAAGCATTATTCAGTGTCACCCCTAGTATCGGCTCATCCCTTCTTATAGAGTATGTTCTAGCTTAAGGAATGGCAATTGATTTCTGTATAGCTTCTGCAACATAATTGTCAAGCACAAAAATCTTGCAGTCTATAAAAATAACTAGCTGGATTATTTTAGAAAAATCAAAACACTACAGTTGTAATGTAAGAATATATTGCACTATCCTTTATCAAGCCAAAAATATTCTGATGTGAACTGTTTCCAAGTGGATGGCTACTGGCTACATCAACCTGTAGTTTGTCAAGAATATGCCTATTTATTTTCTATTTGGAGAACATTAATACTGAAAACTTTTCTTGATGCCTACGATCACTGCACATTTTAAAATTACATTTGGAAGACATCTCCCATAGAGGAAAGGATGAACAAGCAGATTTCATTGCATTGTTTCAAATTATTCTTTTCCCTGCCTTGTCTGTTTATTTAGTAAATGTGAAAGTTATTTTAAAATTACTTTCCATTTCATAAAGTCCTGAAGTTTCCTTCAAACAAACTTGAGAGTTATGCATGACAGGCTACTTAAGTTGATTCTTGACCTTGAACTTTTTCTACCGTCTGGCATAAAAGGCAGGATAATATTTTTTTCTATGCCCAGCATCCACATTTGATTAATAAATCTGAATATTAAAAATATTTATGCACATATGGATAAATAAGTATACTTTACTCTAACATCTGCTACTCTTCTTAGACTAAAATCTGTCCACTGACCTGTTGGAACGCGTCAGTGATGCCCCCACCCCAGAATCCCTTCTCTCCTGGATTCCTACAGCCTCCTCAGTTTCATTCAGTGAATTTCCTGTGCTGTCAAGATCACTGGGCATGGTTCTGTCATGGTCCACATCTAGCAGGATTTGCTTGGGAGAAGAAGGGCATGGAGAAATAGAGTCTAAAGCTGAATCAGAGTCTCCTTCATCAGAAAATTTCTCTGACCACTGGTTCACAATTTTTTGCATGCCTTTGACGTGATACAGGATGTCGTCAAGTTCAGGAAAGAGATCCTCATTCTCCAGATCAGCCAGATTTCCTGTGCTAGAATATAATATGGAACCTGGCACGTTGTCATAAATGCTGAGGCGACTGCACACTGAGCTGGAGGAGTTGCGTCTCCTTCCTAGGCTCATATCTTTGGAACTGTCAGAACTATTCTCACGCCGGAGAGAAAGATGTCCGTGTCCATGGAAGCTTCCTGTTCTCCAGTTCACCGAACTACTCTTTGGTGGAGCAAAGTTACCATTGGAGAGGGCTTTGGGAAACGTTCCAGGTTTGTGGTCTTCAGGAATGAAAAAGATAGTATCCTCTGCAAAGCTATCCCTGTTTTTAAAGTTTTGTTCCATGACATCGTTAAATGTCGATTGGTTGAAAGGGTCAAAGCCTTCTAGGTACATTCCCACACGCTTATTGTAGGCACCCAGGCTACGTGTCCTCGTGATGGGGCTGGGAGTGCTAACTGCACTGCTGGTCTCGGACTGGCTGCTGCTACTGCTGGTCTGCGTGGAGTTGGAAACGCTTCTTTTGCGAACCATCGGGAAATTGATGTGATTGCCATTGAGAGTGGAGATCTCCACGCAATTAAGTTGCTTTAGTTTCTCTTCATCCATGCCTTCTTGCAAAATTGGGCCACTGATGATCAGGCCAAGCTTTGAAGGAGCTTTACTCTTCCCATGATGAGAGCCTTTTATCTTCAGGCTTTCCATCCTCTTTAGCAGGCCTCTTGTTTTGGATTTGGTGTTCTTCTCGTTGGCTTTCACACCGCAACTGAAACTCGATAGCTCTTTAGTGGTGGGCAGACTGCCCTCATTTTCTACAAGCTTTCCCGAAGAGGTAATGCTAATGACCGAGTTTGTCCTGGAGGTGACTGCATCCTTCTGGGAGGTAGATGGGTGGCTGTTGTTGCTGCTCATACTGTGGATGGAAGCTATCTCATGATGTTCACTCTGCTCCATCAGCACGCTCTCGTGACTGGTTGCACTGCTAAGATGAGCCACTTCTGGGGATGTGGAATTCATATCAAACTTTGGAGAGAAAATGTTAAATTCTTCCAGTCTGGACCACCTCTTGCTGTCTCGCTGGAACATCCACTTTCCACTGATTGCACAAGGCTCATCTTCATCTGAATCCTCACTCTGCAACAAAACAGAGTACAACGAATAAGCTCAATGGTTTGGTAAGGAATTGCAACCAACATGGCTGAGAATTATGGGAAATGATCTCGCTACAAAATTAGGTATACATTTGTTCTTGTGGGTCCTATACTTTCTTGTAAATCAGCTCAGCTAAGAACTAAAGGGATTCATTAGGTTTCACTCCATGAACCATTACTGCACATTTGGTCCCATTTCCAGTCACATCATAAGCCCACCAAGTGGGTGGTTGATTGGGTATTTCGTTTAAAAAAAAGTTATCCAAGTGGTTTTTTAGAAGTCACAATGTCACTGTTTCTCAATCCTTTGTGAACAATTTAAAGGGCCGATCACTGTCTATAAAATACTTAGAAGTTCTCTTCGAATCTGGGTGTGCCTAATCGCACAAACATGTCCTAATTCTTCAGTTCCATCACTGCTTGAAGCCAGGACTCTCCAGATTGAGAAATATCTGAAATGTCTTTCTAAAAATCTTCATCAGAAGCTGCCCCATCCCTATATGATTCCGGGTTAACTAACGATTACTGTAATAAGAACTGTGTCTTTGAAAAAAACATTCAGCAACTGGAACTAAATGCTTCTGGTAAGTATTGACTCAGATAAGGCCATTGGAATTTATCTTGCCTGTTTGTTTGATTTTTTAATATATATTTGTTTATTTCTGGTTTGGGACCTAGATACCTTAGATAATAGTTAAAATTGAATAATCTAGATCAGTGGTGGCGAACCTATGGCACGCGTGCCACAGGTGGCACACAGAGCCCTCTCTGTGGGCACACGCACCGACGCCCCAGTCCTAGGCCTTCAGCTGGGTTTTATAAAACCTTTTCGATTTAAGCTTCCGCCGCTGTGTGCAAAAAAAAGATTTAATCAATCAATCAATCAATTTCAACTTCTCGCAGGAAAAAAAAATCTCGCAAAGTTGGAATTGATTGAACATTTTAGTCCCACCCAATCTGCCGTTACCACCGCAGCCACACCCACCCAATGGGCCATGCCCACCCGGCACCTGATGATACATAAGTGGGTTTTGGGTTGCAGTTTGGGCACTCGGTCTCTAAAAGGTTCGCCATCACTGATCTAGATTCTAGATTATTCAATTTTAACTATTATCTTTATTTGGGCAGAAGAAAACTTTGCTGATGTTCTTTTAACAATTGATGAAAATATGCAAAATAGAACAAAAGTAGGCATCGCCATAACTGCTTCTAAAAGAAAATGCTATTCATCTACCTATTGCCAATTTCTGTAGCCCTTCTGATATTGACATGAATAACAAAACTTCAGACAGGTTTTGGGACCAAACAGTGCCTTAACGATCCTGGTTGTTTCTTATTTTCACGGCCATGAAAGCTAGAATACTCTTTTGTGTAGCCTTGAAAAAAATAAAACAAGCTTATTCAAACCCATATTAGTATTTTTAAAATAAAAACCTGACCAAAGAGGTCGGTTTTTGGCAGGTGAACTTTAACTTTATATTAAAATAATGAACAACACAAACAGACTAATAAAGACTTGAAGGAATTGTCCAAGTGGTGCTATCTCTTGCAGGTGGTTTTAGGATTTCACCGTAAGACGCCAAAGGAGACCGAGTGTGCTTCTATGTCTATTCCAGTGGTTCTCAACCTTTTTAATGCCGTGACCCCAACCGGTCGTAAGTCGAGGACTAAATCGGTAGTAAGTCGAGGACTAAACCGGTTGTAAGTCGAGGACTACCCAACCGGTCGTAAGTCGAGGACTTTCCCTGCCTGGGAGCGCCGCGCATGCGTGGTTCCGCCCCTGCGCTGGCCGAGGCGTAGCTGGCAAGCGGCAGAGACGGAGCAGGCCGACCACCAGCTGGCCCAGCCCAAGGGAGGTAAGGCACCCGCGGGGAAAAAATGGACAAAAAAAATGGCGGACAGCCTTGCTTGGCGACCCCCGTGAAATGGTCGATCGACCCCAAATGGGGTCCCGACCCACAGGTTGAGAACCACTGGTCTATACATATAGATGTGGCTTACAAAAGCATTTTCAGGGTCATTCCCATCAATAATTTACAAATGTTGCAATAGTTTTTGTCAAATATACTTACCCGTTTCCTATGTGGGCTGATTTCTAGTTTCATCATTGCACACTTGTTTAAAGTATTTAAACGCCTACGGAAGAAAATAAAAATAAAATAAAACAAACAAGATTAACATAAATATTTCGTTCTGGGCTACCTGCTCTTCCGACCAAAGGGATTATTTGCAAAAGCTCTCGCTAAGCTTATTTACACAGAAACTAGGGAGAGAAGAACCTAAAAAATAAAAATAAATAACACTTCTGTTTAATTAACTCCACGCTACATCAGCTGGATATCAGATTTTGCAGAATGGGTGAGACGGAGAAGCAAAAACAGAAGCACCTTTACTACATCAGCTCCTTGTGAATCAAAACCATAAAGGAGAACTTGTTCAACCAGAAGTCATTAAATTGGAACAGCTACAATGCAAGCAATACAAGGTTCTTGTCCACATTGTGGAAAACTACCAGTACTTTTTAGTACTTTTAGGGACAGAAAGCCTCAGGAATGCTGAACTTGATATTCACGATGATAGTAAATCACTTCCCAATAAGCAACCCGCTTTTGTATAGTACTAAGTGGAATGGAAATAGAATGACACTGAATTTCAAGGCACATCAGGAATTGCTATTGCTATTTAACCAACAGAAATTCAGTCCCCTAAGGATTTTATTTCCATTGAGCTATTCTAGATCAGCACGCCATCACACGGAGAAGACCACACAATTTATTTTACAGGGCCACAGATACAACTGATCTGCACTGCTTTAATTTTAGGAACCCTCTTTTTCTTCACTCCAGAAGAAAGAAAGCTAGAGGGATACTAGATTCTGGAAGTAGTAGTAGTTGAGTAGCTCACTGTTACATACAATTCCATATTTGGTTGTGTATTTGACATGAACCATGTGCTGGATTATATACTGAATCATCAAGAAAATAAAATATTTTCTAACAACTAAAGAGTAGCTAAAGGTTCCTTTGTTAACTGAAATCTCAAAATACCAAAATTATAACTTATCATCAGTATGATTTTTTGTTTACATATAATGACTTGCTGGCAAGGCAAAGACATGATTTTTTTTTTTCTGGTCACATCACACAGTAAGGAAATACTTGCAATCATGCCTCATGAGTGTGGCACAGGTCACAAGCTGGCTTTCATTGTCTGTCCTATTTTCAATGGTGAAAAAAGTAAAGTTCTATATTTAGGCAAGAAAAACCAAATGTACAGGAATAGTATAGGCGGTACCTTGCTCAACAGTAGTAACTGTGAGAGGGATCTCGGAGTCCTAGTGGACAATCACTTAAATATGAGCCAGCAGTGTGCTGCAGCTGCCAAAAAAGCCAACACAGTGCTGGGCTGCATTAACAGAGGGATAGAATCAAGGTCACGTGAAGTATTAATACCACTTTACAATGCCTTGGTAAGGCCACACTTGGAATACTGCATCCAGTTTTGGTCACCATGATGTAAAAAAGATGTTGAGACTCTAGAAAGAGTACAGAGAAGAGCAACAAAGATGATTAGGAGACTGGAGGCTAAAACATATAAGGAATGGTTGCTGGAATTGAGTATGTCTAGTTTAATGAACAGAAGGACAAGGGGGGGATATGATAGCAGTGTTCCAGTATCTCAGGGGCTGCCACAAAGAAGAGGGAGTCAAGCTATTCACCAAAGCACCTGAAGGCAGGACAAGAAGCAACGGATGGAAGCTAATCAAGGAGAGAAGCAACCTAGAACTAAGGAGAAACTTCCTGACAATTAGAACAATTAACCAGTGGAACAACCTGCCTCCAGAAGTGGTGAATGCTCCAACACTGGAAGTTTTTAAGAAGAGACTGGACAGCCCTTTGTCTGAAATGGTATAGGGTTTCCTGCCTGAGCAGGGTTGGAC
The DNA here is from genome assembly GCF_001527695.2 of Protobothrops mucrosquamatus. NCBI lineage: Eukaryota > Metazoa > Chordata > Lepidosauria > Squamata > Viperidae > Protobothrops > Protobothrops mucrosquamatus. Next base: position 12,852 of record NW_015390579.1, on the reverse strand, counting down.
TAGATGACCTCCAAGGTCCCTTACAATTTTATTACTACTACTACTACTGCTGCTGCTGCTGCTGCTACTACTACTACTACTACTACTATAACAAAACTCAAAGAGGAAAACTCATTTTCTAGACATCAGGCATCCATATTGCTTTTTATATGTGTATTACATCGTCTAATATAATTGTTTTAAAAAAGGATAGTCCCAGGATACTTCTGCTAATTTCTCAAAAGAAAAGAAAGCAAATCCATCCCACCTGCCCGAAGATTGGTCATTTTTCTCATATCAATTTACAGCATATATGCAGCTGTTATGTTTCTATCTCTGTGTTATCTCTGCATGTTAACTCTCTTGAGATAGGACACTGGATTTAAAAAAAAAATACTGGAGTTGTTTATTTAAATATGTATTTCTGGAGATCGTAACTTAAAAGGTAGGACACACACACACACACACACACACACACACACACACACACACACACACACATTCCACGTGTATGTGAACGATATTATTTCCTAGAGCAACTATTAAACAAAACATGGTTAATCTTAATTTTGATTTATAAGGAAAAAAAGCAATCTGGTAAAAATAGTTTAGATTGGCCTTTTTCTCTAAACAACATTTAGATGAATCACAGATTGAGTTCAGACAGAATGAATAGCTGTGGTTAATAATAAATAAAAGCAAAAGCTTTTGGATTTTTTTCTCGCCACCGCAAAATAGCCTAGCAAAAGTCCTAAATAGGCCAGGAACTTGACACACCATCAAAGATGTCATTATTCCAAGTATTATATTACATTTTACACTTGACTCACCTTCTATCTAGAAAAATACTATTATTTTATATTGTTATTGTTATTGTTGCCACTACAAGCAGTCATCAATTAACAACCACTCATTCGGTGACCTTTTGAAGGTATTTATGGCTTGGAATAATGGCATCTTTGATGGGGTGTAAAGTCCCTGGCCTATTTAGAACTTTGTGCTAAACTATTTTGCAGTGACGGGAAAAAAAATTCAAAAGCTTTTGCTTTTATTTATTATTAACCACATCTGTTCATTTTGTCTGAACCCAATCTGTGATTCACCTGTTATTTGGAGAAAAAGGCCAATCTAAATTATTCTTATCAGATTGCTTTTTTTTTCAATAAATCAAAATCGCTCCTGTCACTTTTGGTCCCAAGGAGCTCCACTATGCACTTTGCGCTTGTTTGCAGCAGCACCTTCTCTCCCCAGCCCACAATACTTGCACCATCCCACATGCACTTGCCGCAATAGTTCCCTCCCCCATTCACTCCATAGCACTTCCTGCCACCTGCCTGCTTGTAAGCTGCCCAAGCTGACTTGCGAATCCCTGTTAGCTTTTCCAGTGACTTTGTGGAAAGCCAGCAGGAAATTGCAAGTTGCGGTAAAGTGAGGTATTTGCTTAAAGACAAGAACAGGAATTGGGGAGATTGTCGACACGAAGCAATGGGGTCGCATGATGTTGTGCTTTACAATAGCATTGTTTAGCAATGGAAATTCTGGTCCCAATTACTGTCGTTAAACAAGGACTATCTGCACTGCTATTCTTTGTCTGAACCCGAAGGCTTCATTTGAGCTGCTAAAAAGGTTCTGTATATACCAGTGATGGCGAACCTTTTAGAGACCGAGTGCCCAAACCACAACCCAAAACTCACTTATTTATCGCAAAGTGCCAGAGCCACATCAGCATTGTGGTGCCCTCAGGGGGGGCATGGGGGTGTGGCCCACTCGGTGAGCATGGATGCAGTTGTCACTGCAGACTGGGTGGGTGTGGCTGGGGTGGGCATGGCCATCTTGATTTTGCTCATGGGGGGGACGCCTGTGGGGGTTGGGACGCCTGTGTAGGTTGCTCATGGGGGGGACGCTCATGGGGGGGACGCCTGTGTAGGTTGGGGGAGATCCAGGGGATCTCTGGCAGGTGGGGCGGTGGGCAAGAGGCCCAGCATAGATGGGGGAGGCACACAATCCTAGCTGGGACTGGGGGACCATGGCGCTGATGGGGATCCGGCTTTCCCTGCTCAGGGTGGCCTTTGACTTGCTGGGTGTGGGCGTGCTCTACCACCTCTATTTGAACTTTCTAGTTGGCCACTTCGCCTCCTTTGTGCTGGGTGGGGCTGCTGCTCCGGACGGCAGTGGCGGCCTAATGGAGCTGCACAAGCTGCTGGCAGCGGCAGCGCGTGTGCCCACAGAGAGGGCTCTGAGTGCCGCCTCTGGCACGCGTGCCATAGGTTCGCCACCACTGGTATATATTGTACACCAGGAGCTCTATTCAAAAAAAAAAGCAAGCAAACAAGAAAAAGGCAGAGCCCTCACATCAAATTATGGATTTAATTTAGTTGCAATTGAAGGAAAAGTAGAGTAATTAAATATAGCCAATACTATATGAATTTAATAGTCTTCCGCTGCCACCTTTTCATCAATGGCAGTAGCTGCTTGGAAGGTGCCCTGGCTACACGTGGCCTTTGCACACTTGTGTTGTTAAATGTCAAGGCAACAATCCAATCCAATAGCCTCCTGTGTCATTTTCACATTCTTACTTCAAATAGCAGCTGTCAGGTAAGAATTGGGTCTTGTTGTTGTTGCGAAGTCATGTCCAACCCATCGCGACACCATGGACAATGTTCCTCCAGGCCTTCCTGTTCTCTACCATCTTCTGGAGTCCATTGAAGCTCACGCCTACTGCTTCAGTAACCCCATCCAGTCACCTCATTCTCTGTCGTCCCCTTCTTCTATTGCCCTCAATCTTTCCCAGCAGTAGGCTCTTCTCCAGTGACTCCTTCCTTCTCATTAGGTGGCCAAAGTACTTGAGTTTCAACTTCAGGATCTGGCCTTCTAAAGAGCAGTCAGGGTTGGCCTCCTCTAGAACTGACCGGTTTGATTGCCTTGCAGTCCAGGAGACTCGCAGGAGTCTTCTCCAGCACCTCAAAGGCCTCAATTATTTTGCGTTCAGCCTTTCTTATGGTCCAGCTTTCACAGCCATACATTGGGTCTTAATAACACTAAAAAAGATATTATAAACTCCCTGCAGCAAATATATAAAGCTCTAATACAAGGATAATACAGGTAGTCCTCGACTTACAATTTGTTTAGTGACTGTTCAAAGTTACAATGGCACTGAAAAAAGTGACTTATGACCGTTTTTGTCACATGACTGTTGCAGCATCCCCATGGTCACGTGATCAAAATTTGGATGCTTGGCAACTGACTCAGATTTATGAGGGCTGCCGTATCCTGGGGTCATGGGATCAGTTTTTACAAACTTCTGAGAAGCAAAGACAACGGGGAAATCCAGATTCACTTAACAAATGTGCTACTCACTCAACAACTGCAATAATTCACTTAACAACTGTGGCAAGAAAGGTCGTAGAATGGAGCAAAACTCACTTAACAAACGTCTCACTTAGCAACATAAATTTTGGGCTCAATTGTGGTTGTAATTCGAGGACTATCTGTATAAATGAAGCAGGAGACCTTACACCGGTCTGAAATCAGAGCTTAATCCTACAAATGGACCAGCCGAGAATTTCCTATTTCATTTTTTTCCCTCAAAGTTATAAGGACTGAATGGGTGAATCAAGGAAAAACTTTTCATGAGGCCAGAAGGACTTTCTGCCTTGCTCCCTTACTAACTTCTGAATAGTTTACAATTATTTCAATTTCCAGTAAAGGGAATAAAAAAGTAAGTGATATGTTTCCAAATGTAAAAAGGAAAGTGACATTTTATTTCAATATTGTGCGTATTGTAATTAACCTCAGATAATTAAAACTGCTCTTCCATCCTTTCTGTACAAATGATCTCTGGTAAATCTGGATTTCCACATTGCTTTAAAACAATAAACAGGCAGACATTTTAGAATATTAGGGTCTCTATTCAAGTTTATCTAATTCCAGCCTGTTACATTCAACCAGTCCAAACTCTTTGATCTGTTGGATAAACAAGTTTCCGGTCAGGCTGATAAGGGAGCATTTGATTCCAAAGGATAATCTGTTTTAGAAGAAAACCCTTTTTAAAAACAAGACTGTTGTGCAGCTGAGCCAGCTGAAGCAGAAAAGTGGAGATACTCTAAAGACAATTTCCACCAAACTGTCTTTAAAAATAAAACGTATGCCATAAACAACATTTAACAGGAAGACAAGAGAAGAAAATATGCATTAAGTTAAGAAGAAAAGAAAAAGGCTTTTTTTTAAACCTATCACAAAGTAAAGTTCATGAGTTTATAGCTTACTTACATTTAATTTAATGATCACTTGAAATGACATATTTTTAAAAATTCAATAAGAATAAGAAAAATGAAAATTTACCAACTGAAGAAGTACTAATTAAGAAAATTCTAGAGTGTGCAGAAATGGATAGATTGACTTTAAAGATTAAAGAGAAAGAAGACTCAGTGTACTTTAGAACATGGGATAATTTCTATCAATGACTAGAAAAACGAGTCAGAGAGAAAGGAACGTGATATGTAATTTTGAAAATATATTAGCAAGAAGAAGGCTATTGAGTGATGAATTAACATATTGTTTATGATAATTAACTATATCTATTATTGTTAGTTAAATACATGCACCCAGACATTGTGCTGTTTGCTAAATATTGAAAATGTTATTTGGAAAACCCCCAACCCTAATCCTAACCCTAATCCAAATCCCAACTCTAATCCCGACCCCACCTTATCCCTAACCCTATAAAAACTAATAAAATCTATACAAAAAAAGGAGAAAAGAATCCATGTGTCTACAAGTCTAATTATATAACCAGTGCTACAGGAGAGATACTACTTACTTTAGAACTGTGATTTATCAAGGTTTATTTTACTTATAGAAATTCATCTCAGTTTCATAACAGATTTTTTTTTATATGAAAAATCCATCAGATAAAAAAGTTTGCTTTCGTACAAAAAGATACTATGGGAGAAGGCAATTTGACACTACCTAGATATTTGAGGGCTCTGTTCGCAATTAGCTCTTAATCTTCCTTCAAATTCTTATCAATTTATAGTATTAGGTCTCTTTGTTCTTGAGCCTTAATAATTGTGTAGCATTGCAAAAATAGACTTGTATAATTATTCCTAAACCAAGTTTAGTTGCTTGTAACTTAGACAGTTGTTATTTCAGAATGAAGACAGTCTAAAGCAGTGTCCTCCACCTCTGGTCCAGCACTAATTCATGGTGTCTTTGGAATTGGGCTGTATAAGTGAGCAAAGCTTCATTTGTGCACGCAGGGGATCTAAGTTGCATGTGACAACATTCCCCCCGCCCCCGGTCCATGGAAAAATTGTCTTCCACGAAACTGATCCCTGGTGCCATAAAGGTTGGGGACCGCTTGTCTAAAGAACTAAGAAGAATTCACAATAGATTTTTAAACCATACTAGTAATAAGGCCAGATTGTTTTTGATTCTATCACAGCTTGCTCAACTGCACAATAATTTTTTATGCACAGCAAACTGGGAAAGTTAAACAATATTTTTATTGTGGGAATGCTATCCTAATTTTTAAAGTTCGATAGGACTTTGCCACATAGATAGCTCTCGACTTACAACCACAATTGGAATGGGAACTTCCATTGCTAAGCCATGTGGTCATTAAATGAATCATGTCTGATTTTATGACCTTTTTTTTGCTGTGGTCATTAAGTAATCACCACAGTTGGTAAATGAATCTGGCTTCCTCTGTTGAGTTTGCTTGTCAGTAAGTCCCCTGGAAAAGTCACAAATGGCAGTCATGTGACCCTGGGATGCTGTGACAGTGTAAACATAAACCGATTGCCAAGAAATTTTGATGATGTGGCCATGGGGATGCTGTGACGGTCATAAGTTGAAGCTCTGCCACTTGTCACATTTTTTTAGCACCACTGTTAACTTTGAATGGTTGTTAAATGTATGGTTGTAAATTGAGGCATATTGTACAGTTTCAATGTATTTCCTGCCTCTAAATAATAAGAAATTGGGTCACTGTTTGTACTAATGATTGGAAAAAAAAACTGGTGGCTGCACATAAGGGGTATTAAGAAAAGGAACATGTAGTGTCCCACTTTAAAAAAAATCAAATGCAAACTGTTAACTTTCTCCAGCCAGTAAGTATAAGCAGGCAGAGTCAAAAAATGACTATATAGTTCTAATACCACTACATGAGGAGAAGACAGAATTACAATGGATTTTCATTACAACTAGTATAGTTATACCTACAGTACTATGGTGCCTGTGATCGTTACATACTTTTGAAAACCATACTCTCAGTTGCTATCTAGAGAACCTGAAGCACACACACTTTATAAAGTTAGTAGCCTAAAACACATTTGGCAGCTTAGAATTTAAACCATGTTCCTTTCTGATAACACCGCACTGCACAATCAATTTCTATCCCTTTCTTTATTGCAAAGAAGATACTGGCAAGTGAGGCTGTTACAGAGCACCTGTCATGTAAATAATAGGGTTCAACTTTGTTTCCTTCACTTTGTATTAAAATTTCTGCTGCAAAAGGTAATCTGAATCAGTGCAAGAAGCAACAGTTTTATACAGAACAGTAAATGTTTAGTGCAGGAATGAACAGGCTGCTTACCTGTAACAGTGTAAAAGTGGTCCTTCAATTCTGCATTCACGCTTACTGATATCATGCTTGCTGAAAGCCTTAAGTAGGAACTTGCCATATTTGAGGCAGGTTTGAAGGACAACACACTGAATGCCTTTTGAGGCACTCTACTCACTTTTCTTTAGCTTCCATCAACCAATGGAGTAAAATATAGAATTCAATGTACTTACCAGGATAGGGCCCTTACAGGAGAAATGTGAATGGATTTAGTCAGTTCATATATAATCACTTGAAGAACCATAATTACGGGTTAGCTGCCTGTTCACCATCATGGCCTCTAGTGCATATATGGATAAGAAGCAATCTCACCTAACGGTTGAAGGATGACTGCCCATTTATGCCAACAAGGTCAAATCAGACCATCCAAAGAAGCATCTGTTCTGGCTTCAAAGTCCACATAATTGTGCTTAAGAAATGTCATCGGTCTGAACTGAAAATCTGTAGAGCACAGCCACGGATGTTGACATTGTCCTCGTGGAATGTGCTCAAAGAAATTCAGTAACAGCTGCTTTGCCAAGGCATATGGAAGAGCAACGGTTTCCATCACCCACTTAGCTACTTGTTAAGTGGAAACTGAAAGTCCTTTCTTATCACAGCATATAAATAGTCTTTGAAACTGACAAATCTGATCAAGATTGAAGATCAAAGCTTTTATGAGTACCTAACATATGCAGCAAATTCTCCAGCAGGATTATTGGAGAACACACACACACAAAAAAAAGATGGGTGGGAAGAGGAGGCGGAAACAGTGATTAACTTAATATTTAGGTATGAAGACAATCTTTGGGGAAAGTGTTTAAGTTTTCAAAACAAGTACACTGAAATAAAATTGAGTATATGGGTAATCAACCTGAAGGATACCCGACTGATCTCCTTAAATTGTCGCCATCAAGAATATCACTTTCAGGGTTAGTAATTTAAATTCTGAAAAAAGTTTTACATGATATCCAATGGCCTGTGGAAATTAGATCAACAGCCCATTTCATAAGGCATTCACTGTAGTGATCTAGAAGGAAAAGTGAATGTTGGTCAAATTTACTGATTCTGGTCCACCCTCAATGGGCTGCATTAACATCTAAAGAGAGTGGAATGCTTGAAGGACTGATTTTTTAAAACGCCATATTTGACCTGAACCCCATCTTGGTAGATGGACAGGTATCATAGACATTATCAGAATACTTATGGGGCTACTCAGAGTTAAGATGGGAGTTATATTCACATTTTTATTTTCCTTACAGAGGCATGAATCTCAGCATTAAATCAAAAAAGCAATCTACCTTTTTAGAGGGCTGGCTTACTATGCATGTTTAATTATGAAATATAGGCTACATATAACTTAGAGCCTTTCTTGTTAAATATGTTTTTATTTCTCCATACTTCAAATCACATAACTGATTTTTTAAAAAATCATGAAGGCTTTCTAGATATAGAAATTTGCACTTATTTAAAATTGTTTACTTTGACTTGTCCGGATTCAAGTGTTTGGGGGAAAAAAAATCACATGCCAAGCCTTTATGGTTGAAGAAACATGATTGCATATAATAAAATGTGCATTGAGAATAATTGAAAAACATTATATATACATATATTGTACTTTGGAGTGGCTAATGTGCAATCCACAAAGTTAAAAGATTAGCTTAATTTATCTCAAATGCTTATTTAAGCAATGTGTTAAAAGTAATGCTATTTTAAACAGCTTTACTTGCACAGCAGATTAAATGTGATACGGTAGTAGAGCTAGTCCAGTGTTATATTACATTATAGAGCAACTTGTATGTGCCAGATCTAAGTCAACCAAAATGAAAATGCACAAAACCACTTAAACGCGATGCTGTTGCAAACAGCACGTTTGATTTTATCCCTCCCACAAAGACTTGTGATAACCTTCCTTGACTGCTTTTTCTTCACATGCTGCACCTCTGGAATTTAAAACATGACGAAAGCTACCAAATATGATGGTTTTAAGATTAAACACATACACAGAAGATGAAGTTAGCAATCGTAAGCATTATGCTTCCAAAATATCTAGAGCAGGGGTAGGCAACCTCGGCTCTTTTATGACTCGTGGACATCAACTCCCAGAATTCCTGAGCCAGCCATGCTGAGAGGAAAGGGAGAGGTTTCCAAGCTGAGCCATGCTAGCTCAGGAATTCTGGGAATTGAAGTCCACGAGTCATAAAAGAACCAAGGTTGCCTACCCCTGATCTAGAGTAAATAATACAGTATTGCCAGCTGATGCCAAATTATTAATCTATTCCGAATACGGGTGGTCCTGATTTATGTCCACCCATGTAATGACAATTCAAGGTTACGACAGAGCTGAAAAATACTCGCACCTATGACCAGCACAGTATCCCCTGTGGCCACATGATCAAAATTTGGGCACTTGACAACTGGCACGTATTTCCATTTCCTGGGGTCATGTGATCATCATTTGTGACCTTCCCAACTGTCTTCCAACAAGTCAATGGGGAAAGCTAGATCAGCTTAATGACCACATAATTCACTTAACGACCATGGCAAAAAGAACAACAAAAACCAAACCCAGGCAAGGACTACCTGCAGGTGGTTCCTAAAGCGGCTTTTCTTACATACCTGCACAAGGCTTCAATGGCATCTCTGTCCAGAAAATCATGTTCTCTCTTCACTGAAGTGATGTCAATGGGAAAGATAAGATCTGTAAGGATCAAGATGGATGAGCAATCAGAAAAAAAAGTGTTTTTCCCAGTGATAACTTCTTTCAAAGAAACATTCTCTCTCAAAGAGATCAAATGCAAGGACCCAACTGTGATAATAAACATTTCTTTTTATACCATCTTGGGTGAAACGTGCAGAAGCTTTAACAGGGGAACGAACATGGCCGTGTGTTACAGGAAGAAAAAGGCAGCAAGGAAAGGAAAGTATATTGTAGGAAGTCAAATACAAAATAGCCTGAGCTGTGAAAAACCAATCTGGCCTTTGGAACAAATATTAACATTATGAAGAAACCTTCCAGGGGTCTGCATAGACACCATTTAGGTAGCAGATTTGCAGTTCCAGCAACACTGGAAAGCAACAAAGCAGACATTTTAAAAAAACAAGGTTTATCAAGGCGAGAGACAAATAAATATTTTAAAAAGACTGATAGTAACGTCCTGAATGAAAGGATCAACGGCTATAAGCTTTAAGTTCCCTCTCTTTCCTGGGGTCTTGGGTGTTGTGCTCTTGTGACCCATCAAGCAAAAGGCAGTCTACTAGCTGTGTGTGGTAATCCACATGGGTTCAGTTAAGTCTCTTCTTTCTGTTGCCTGCCCAGATTACAAAAACAAAAGGCTCGACAAACACCTGCCTGGCCACCATGCACGAGGGACAAGCTGCATTTGCTTTGTCAGTTGTGGAAACCTGTTTTAGGTAAACACTTGGGAGGGAGAAAGAATGAAGCAACAACATATGAAAAGAAGTCTGGAAATTTATAAGTAACCTGCAGTGGTAAATAGACAAGTAGGATTTTTCAGCATCTGCGGATCGCTGAGTGGCAGATGGCCCCTGAGTCTGTATTGTACAGAACTGACAACAAGCTCTAAATCCTAGATTACAGATTGTATTTGTATCACCCACTGCTTCTCTATCTTTCCTCCAGGAGCTTGAGACAATTGGCAAAGTTCTTCCCTCGTAACTTTGCCAGTTAAGTTAAACTGACACAATTATGGGCAGGAGGTTCAACAAAAACTAAAATACTTGAACCTGGTCTCCCTGTGACCAGCATCTATGCTACTTCATGAATTGTAGCGCATTCTTCTGAAAACGTCTCATTTATTGTCACCACATGCCAAGACTTGGATTACTGCACAATCTGCATTTTATCAAAGCCAGATGGAACATGAGCCCATGTCAAAAGCTTAGTGAACTTTCTGTTTTGCTGCCCTTCCTTCTGGAAATTCATGAGCTACTTTGACTGCCCTCATGCCGTGTTCTGTAACAATAGCACTAAGACTTATATATACCACTTCACAGTGCGTTATAGCCCTCTCTAAGCAGTTTACAGAGCCAGCCTATTGCCCCCAACAATCTGGGCCCCCATTTTACCGACCTCGGAAGGGTGGAAGGCTGAGTCAACCTTGACCCTGTGAGGATAGAACTGCTGGCAGTGGGCAGAATTAGCCTGCAATACTGCATTCTAACCACTCCGCCAACATCTTGGTTTTCCTATCTTGGCATAGAAAACAAGTTTCTCTATCTTGGCATTCGCCGGATGAGTGGGAACTACATATTCTCATACTCCTCAACCAATCACTATATTGACAAAATATTCTGGAGTTCTAATCTCCTTATATCTTGTTCCGCAGCATAGAAGGCTGCAGCAGTAACTTGGCTTCCATCATGGCATCAGAGGAAGATTTTAATTTGCAGAAATTATGAAAAACAGCTTGTTTGAAGGAAAACTTCCTAGAAATGTTGGCAGAGAAATGAAATCAAAGCATCCAAATATAGAAAAGGGAGAGAAGACAATAGCTAGAGATATCCTGCTGAGATATTTTATATTAATGTTATTATTACTTTAATTTTCTAAAATAGACCCTCCTTGGTTTGGTCTCTGGCCCGAATCTAAAGAATATAATAGGCGGAAACTCAGTTCTTAAACAGATAAACAAAAGAGCTGCCAAATGTTGTCTCTGTGAGTGCCATTATTCTCGACTATTGCCAATGCAGCTGTGAGCTAAAGCCTTTAAATCAATCATTTCTTAAGAACACTCTGCTTGGCTGTGCTAAGTTGTCCAACAGTAAATAATGAAACATCTCTATTCAGTTAACCAAACAGCTGTGGTGAGATGCTGATCTTGAAGTTTCCCTCCAACTACAAGAAAACGTCTGATCTCTGCTGTAGATTTTTAGGGAGCTAAAGACAATGAAAAGCTTTCTGAGGCACACTGAGGTTAACCAGCACTAGCACGATTTTAAAATATTTTAACTCTGTTAAATCTTGCAGGGTCTGGCAAGTATAACTCACCCCGATCATCCTAGCTGTAAATTCTCAATAGAAATGCACCTCTAGATTTCTATATTCAGGCTTTTAACAGGGTTACCAGGTCAATACACACATATCTAGATGTTGCAACGTTTAAAGAACTTTAACACCAAGAAGCATCGCAACAGTCAGTAAGAATGACTTCTAACAAAAGAGTTGAGTGTATAGGGATGCAGGAAAATACAAATTATCTATTACTTTATTTTCAGACTTAAAGCTTAGAAATGTTTTAAGGTGCCAGTTGCAAGGTGAGACAGAATTAAATTAGGATATGAATTTTAAAAAGATTTCAATTATATAAAAAAATAGTTAATGAGTATAGAGCAGGACTGGACTATTCTGACAGGACTGACACGCCTGGAAGCCCTCCCAATTTTTCCTTAATTGATCTTCTCATTCTTATGTTAAGGGCATCAGCAATTTTGTATGGTTAATAATTGGGAAAGAGAAGGACTTAGACTTTATCGGCCAATTTTAGGAAGGCCTCTAATCCCTTGTCTTACCTCAGGGGTAAGGTAAGAATAGGTAAGGTAGAATAGGTAAGTCAAGGTAGTTCTTGACTTACAACAGTTCATTTAGTGACTTTTCAAACTTACAGCAGCACTGAAAAAAATAACACGACCATTTTTCACACTTATGACCGTTGCAGTATCCCCGTGGTTACGTGATCAAAATTCAGATACTTGGTAACTGGTTCATATTTATGATGGTTGAAATGTCCTTGGGTCATGTGATCATCCTTTGTGACCTTCTGACAAGCAAAGTCCATGGGGAAGCCAGGTTCGCTTAACGACCGTGTTGCTAACTTAACAAGTGCAGTGATTCACTTAACAACCGTGCAAGAAAGGTTGTAAAATAGGGCACAACAAATGTGTCACTTAGCAACAGAAATTTGGGGTTCAATTGTGGTCATATGTTGAGGAGTACCTGTATAGGTATCATATTTGGGGCTCTATACCATTTAGGCAAAAAAGAGGAACACTTTGCTGCCAACATCCAGCCAGCATCACAATACTGCAGTCTGTCTGCCAGTCTAGAGACCAGACATTGTATGAGTTTGAATATATATACTTTTTCTCAAGCAAGGAGTTTACCCTATGTACTCAGGAGTTTCCTTCAATCCCATACCACCAGACCAGGGGTAGGCAACCTTGGCTCTTTTATGACTCGTGGACTTCAACTCCCAGAATTCCTGAGCCAGCCATGCTGAGGGGAAAGGGAGAGGTTTCCATGCTGAGCCATG
>NW_015390578.1:134415-135806 GCF_001527695.2 Protobothrops mucrosquamatus | reverse complement strand
TGCCCGATGCCAAAGTTAGACCCTTGGGACTATAGCAGTAGTTCCTGCCATTCCCTCACATTCACCAATCACTTCCCTCCCCTTCAGTTGTTCTTTTCGATGTTGTTATTTTATTATCCCATTTCTGGAAACTGTGAATCATAGCTTTGGTAGATCTGATGAGCCTGTGTGCAGATATTGTTATCTCTTGTGGTTACTCCACGTTCCCTAACAGCTCTAACGTTTCGTAATTGTTTGGGGTTCTATGTAAACATAACACAATTAAAATTCTGGCAGTGTAAACATTTCCTTTATTTTATACAGATGCCCCATTACTGAAGATAATTCTTCAATTTTTTTCCTTCCTCGTTGAGGTCTCCAAGGAGTCGAGACAAGTTCATTTGTTTCCTAGATGTCTTGCTTTGCCTTTGCTTCCTTCGAAGGAAGGAAGGAAGGGAAAAGAAAGAAAGAAAGAAAGAAAGAAAGGAGGGAGGAAGGAAAAGAAAGAAAAGAAAGAAAAAGAAAGAAGAAAGAAAGAGGGAAAGAAAGGGAGGAAGGAAGGAAGGAAGGAAGGAAAAAGAAAGAAAAAGAGGAAGGAAGGAAGGAAGGAAAAGAAAGAAAAGAAAAAGAAAGAAAAAGAAAAAGAGAAAGGAAGGAAGGAAAAAAAGAGGAAAGGAAAGAAGGAAGAAAGAGAAAGAAAAGAAAAAGGGAGGGAGGAAAGAAAAGAGGGAAGGAAGGAAGGAAGGAAGGAAGAAAAAGAAAGAAAGGAAGAAAGAAAGAAAGAAAGAAAGAAAGAGAAAGAAAGAAAGAAAGAAAGAAAGAAAGAAAGAAAGAAAGAAAGAAAGAAAGAAAGAAAAATAACTTCCACTCCACTGCTTCCCAGCCCTGATGATATTACCTAGTTTGGTCATGAAATGTCAGAGAGCACCAAGGACTCCACTTCAACTCCGATATACCATTTTAATGATTCTTTTTTAAAATGCCAGGCTTTCCTTTTAGCAGAAATTCTGGATCAAATATTCCCGTCATGCTAAAAACTCAGTTTCCAAGATCCCAACAGAAGGGAGATAGCTGAACTTAATGCTCACATCATTTGTTCTCTTGGACATCTGTTGATTCCCTGAGACGGATGGATCCTAATTTACGGTGACGTTTGTTCAAGAAACAAATCTTTTCCAAAAGGACAACTCCCATATTTCCCCAGACTCATCCTCAAACACGCTCACTGGAGATCTTATTCCAAAAAAACTGTTGGTGACGCGAACCCAACAGATCAAGGTCCCCCTTTTTTTTTATCCAATTATACAATTCCCTTTCCTTGTTTAGCCAACAGAGTTGCTAGGGTTTTTAGAAGAAACGTAAACGTCTCAAAAGCCGATTGAATTCTTGACTTTATTTTTTTTTTTTTTTTT
>NW_015390578.1:126265-132237 GCF_001527695.2 Protobothrops mucrosquamatus | reverse complement strand
ATTTACTCACAGTTCTCTGTAATTCACAGAAGTGGAGGCAACGACTGGCTTTGTTCCCAAAAAAAAAGGGAACAAAGGCACTTGGGAGACGGAGATTTCCCGGACTCCGGAGGAGTACCCAATTTCGCTCTCCCGAGATAAAGGGAGAGCTTTTGGGACTCTACTCCTATCCAGGAGTACTCACCTCGACCCCTTCTCCTGGGGCACAAGGTTCCAAGCCGCTGAACAGCTGCTGACCGCTGTTCATGCTGGCTCTGACGCCTTCCCAAGCGGACGGCTCCGAAAAGAGCCGCCATCGGCGCGCCGTCCCACCGGAAGTCAATGAATTCTTGACTTTAGACAGGGCTAGGCAACCTTGGCTCTTTGATGACTCGTGGACTTCATAGCTGGCTCAGGAATTCTGGGAGTTGAAGGCCACGAGTCATCAAAGAGCCAAGGTTGCCTAGCCCTGCTTTAGGAGAATCCGGACATTCAAACGTTGCTTTGGTACAGAGATCCAAATAGCTTTTGATTGTTAAAGAGAGAAAACAGGTATCTGGCAAGGAAATCTGAACGTGGGAAAGACAGCAGAACCCATAGTTGGTGGTGATCACGGTGTCTGAGTAGGTGAGAACTTCAGAAAAGTACATTCAGGCCTGTTCAACTCTGCTGAAGTAGAGGATGGAAAAAAGCGGAAAAATATTTTCCAAACATTTTCCTGCTTCGGGGGGGGGGGGGGTCAGGTGGCTAGTGGAAAATTCATCTCCTGGAAAGTTAGGGAATGAATGTCCACAGAGAAGAGCAACAAAGATGATCAGGGGACTGGAGGCTAAAACACATGAAGAACGGCTGCTGGAATTGGGAATGTCTAGTTTAATGAAGAGAAGAACGAGGGGGGACAGGATGGCAGTCTTCCAATATCTCAGGGGCTGCCCCAAAGAAGAGGGAGTCAAGCTATTCTCCAAAGCGCCTGAAGGCAGGACAAGAAGCAACGGATGGAAACTGATCAAGGAGAGAAGCAACCTGGAACTAAGGAGAAACTTCCTGACAGTGAGAACAATTGATCAGTGGAACAACCTGCCTCCAGAGGTGGTGAATGCTCCAACAGTGGAAGTTTTTAAGAAGAGACTGGACAACCATTTGTCTGAAATGATATATATAGGGCGTCCTGCCTGAGCAGGAGGCTGGACTAGACATACCCAATTTTTATCAATGTCAGAATACTTTTGACAGTTATTTTCTAGATGAGACATTGGCAAATGTGGCAATAATTGTTATGGAAAATCTTGCTTAATTCTTTTAAATATCCAGCTCTTCCCTATGAAATGGATTGTTTATTTGTTTATCAAGATTTCAATTACTGAGCAACTGTGTACCTACTAAAACCTGAAATGCTTGAGCAAGGAGTTGGACTAGAAGACCTCCAAGGTCCCTTCCAGCTCTATTCTGATTACATTACATATTTGTCTGAAATAGGATAGGAGGGTCTCCTGCTTGAGCAGAGGGTTGGACTAGATGACCTCCAAGGTCCCTTCCAGCTCTATTTCAATTACATTATATATTTGTCTGAAAAGGGATAGGGTCTCCTGCTTGAGCAGGGGGTTGGACTAGATGACCTCAAAGGTCCCTTCCAGCTCTATTCTAAATAGGATAGGAGGGTCTCCTGCTTGAGCAGGGGGTTGGACTAGATGACATCCAAGGTCCCTTCCAGCTCTATTTCAATTACATTATATATTTGTCTGAAAAGGGATAGGGTTTCCTGCTTGAGCAGGGGGTTGGACTAGATGACCTCCAAGGTCCCTTCCAGCTCTATTTCAATTACATACATATTTGTCTGAAATGGGATAGGGTCTCCTGCTGGAGCAGGGGATGGACTAGAAAACCTCCAAGCTCCCTTCCAACTCTTGTCATTCTGAAAAGTCCAGAAAAAAAGACAAATAACCTTTCCCACCGCCCCCTCATCTACAGCCCCTGGAGACCCCACCACCACCTTGTACAACAGGTTGCCTCAAGACCGTAGCTCTTTGTGCCCCCCATAGACCTAGCCTCCTTACCTTTGCAGGTGAGCCACGTTTTTGAGAACGTTTGGAGGCAGGCATAGTCCTACAGTATTTTTTTTTTTGGTAGATGTTCTTCAGAGAAGAAGTGGAAGCTGAAATGTATTGGAGAGCGTGGGAAAATATCCCTGGAGAAGTTCTCCAGCTGATGGGAGAACAGAAGGATTTCAGACCTTTACAGGAAAGTCTGAATCTGTTCAGCAAAAGTGCTGGCTGAAGAATGCAGAAACAGACCACAATCAAGGGGACAGGAGCCTGCAGGTCTGGGTCTATTTAAACTGTCTGAAGACACACAGGAACTAACAGAGAGAGGGAGGGAGCAAAGAGGGAGAAAAGCAGGTGTCACTTACTAACTGAAGGAAGAACTGGAAACTGAAAAAAGCACAAGAGAACAGAAATGAAAGTGAAACTTAAAAGACAAACAAAGGAAAGCAATCAGAAAGTGAAAGCCTTTGGAAAAGGGAAAAAAGAAACTTAGGCAACAACCAAGAGAAGGTGAAAATAAATTAAATCTCTATTCAATTAGAGATTTAACCTGTGCATTCACCGAATGAAGTTTTATTATGTGAGATTATATATTTTTATTATTAAATCTCTGATTTCAGTTAGTTTTGGTCACCACCATGTAAAAAAAAAGATGTTGAGACTCTAGACCAGGGGTAGGCAACCTCGTCTCTTTTATGACTCATCGACTTCAACTCCCAGAATTCCTGAGTCAGCTATGCTGNCTCCTTGCTTTGACCAAAAGCTCTGAGAGATGAATCCACAGAGGATGAATCCATGGTGAAAGATGAAAAATGGTGTCTGGACATTTAAATGTAATTAATCCTGAGAAAATTATAATTGATAAGAATGTTTTGAATACTGAAGGGGAAACTAAACTTAAATAAGAATGTTGAAAACAGGACCTATGGTGATATAATAAAAATGACTCTTTGCAAATACAACTGAAATATAAGCTGATTAAAAAAAGGTGTTATATGCTGATGTTAGTGCTATTTGTACAAACGCTAGAAAAATATTTACGTTTACTTTGTGTGTATGGAAACCACTAAGAATTGTATCTACTAAGAATTGTATCTACTCAATGTTGGCAAAAGAGGAAGATCAAGGACATGTATCACTAACTAGTATGTTCATTATGGAATTATAGAAACTATTATTGATTGCTGTTAAATATATGAACCCAAACAACACATTTGGTACATTTAGTACCAAGGACTAAAGATTGTTATTGTAAAAAATAATAATATATATATATATAAAGATGAAAAATAGATCCAAGAGGTTTCAGCTACTCAGCCCAGAGGAAATGCCTAAAACAGTGGTGGCGAACCTATGGCACGGGTGCCAGAGGCGGCACTCGGAGCCCTCTCTGTGGGCACACGTGCCGTTGCCCCAGCCTTGCCTCCCCCCGTGACCCCCTCCTCTCCAGCAGCCCCCCTGAAGGAGAGTCGCCCTCGAGCGTGGCCCACACAGAGCAGCGCAGCCAAGGACATGGCAGCCAGGCAGCGTAGACAAGACTCTGTCCTCACACCCCATCATGCAGGTGATGCTGCAGGGCGCGGGCAAAGGGTGTGGCCACCATAGTGCTGCTGGGCTACCTGGTCGATCTGTGGCAGGCCCTGGAGGCGGTGAGTGGTCCTGTGGGCAGGCGGGGTGGGGGATAGGGGGGTAGAGCGGGGGCAGGGCAGGGGGGTGGAGTGGGGCAGGGCCAGTGTTTGGGCACTCGGTCTCTAAAAGGTTCGCCATCACTGGGCTAAGCTCTCCGGGGGATCAGCTCTGCCAATTCTCCAGGCATCAACTCAAATTCCCAGGGGGCCTTATGGCATCAGCTAAAGATACCAGCGGTCATTATAGGATCAATTCAAGCTTCCAGGTGCAATTATTGCCACAGCCCAAACTTTCAGAGGTACGTCTGGAGTCAGCTAGGATTCCAGGAGTCCTTTGAGGTCAACCCAAGCTTCCAAGAATACCTCCGGGGTCAAATAAGGTCACAAAAGTCATCTGAGGTCAACTGAAGCTTCCAGAGGTAATTCTGGGATCAATTAAGGTCACAGGGGTCATCTGAGGTCACCTCACGCTTCCAGAGGTAATTCTGGGGCTAATTAAAGTTAAAAGGAAAATTTGAGGTCAACCAAGATTCCAGGGATAGCTCTGGGGTTAATTAAGTTTAAAGGGATCATTTGAAGTCAACTCAAGCTTCAAGGGGTAATTGTGGGGTCAATTAAGGTGACAAAGGTCTTCTGAGGTTAACCCAAGCTTCCAGAGGTAACTCAATTAAGGTTACAGGGGTCATCTGAGGTCAACTCAAGATTCCAGAGGTAATTCTGGGGTCAATTAAGGTTACAGGGGTCATCTGAGGTCAACTCAAGCTTCCAAAGGTAATTCTGGGGTTAATTAAGGTCACAAAGATCTTCTGAGGTCAACTCAAGCTTCCAGAGGTAATTCTGGGATCAATTAAGGTCATGGGTCATCTGAGGTCAACTCAAGCTTCCAGAGGTAACTCTGGGGTCAATTAAGGTCACAGGGGTCATCTGAGGTCAACTCAAGCTTCCAGAGGTAATTCTGGAGTTAATTAAGGTTACAGGGGTTATTTGAAGTCAACTCAAGCTTCGAGGGTTAATTGTGGGGTCAATTAAGGTTACAAAGGTCTTGTGAGGTCAACTCAAGCTTCCATTTTGCCAACTTTGGAAGGATGGAAGTCTGGGTCAACCTTGAGCTGGTGAGAATCGAACTGCTGGAAGTCAGCAGAATTAGCCTGTAATACCGCATTCTAACCACAGCACCACCATGGCTATTTTTGACTCTTCCCCTCCCATGGATATCCATCTCTGCTACATCAAACTACACACACTGCATTCAGCCTTGGGAGCATATAGTAACATATATTAATACAGTAAATTAATGGAGTGGAGTGGAATTCTTTATTGGACAAGTGTGATTGGGCACATAAGGAATTTGTCTCCGGTGCATAAACTCCCAGAGCACAGACAAGCAAGAAATGATAAATCATGATTATAATCATTAAAAAACATTCATCATAAATCTTCCGATATAACACTCAGTGAGGGTCATAGGATACTAAATAAGCAATCAACATAAATCATACTAGGACACTAAATAAAGCAATTAATATAAATCGTAACATACAAGCAACGAAGTTATGGTTATAAGAGGATAAGAAAATAGATCATAGAAAAGATGAGAAGATAACACAGCCCTGCTAGTTAGTTTGACAGTGTTGTGGGAATTAGTTGTTTAGCAGAGTGATAGCTTCCTTGTGTCTAGTTGTTTTGGAGTGCAATGCCCTATAGCGTCGTCTTGAGGGAGGCAGTTGAAACAGTTTATGTCCAGGATGTGAGGGGTCTGTAGATATTTTCACAATCCTCCCATAACTTATAATTATATTATTATATTAATATAATAACTCATCGACATATTTCATTCTTCTCTTTTCTCATACAACTCTCCTACCCAATATTCACATAAGTATGTCATTATTGGGAAACTGCAGCTAGGTTGGAAGGAGGGGGTCAAACGAGGGCCTAGCTTGGAATCCTTACAGAGCCATAAGCAGCATAAGCTGGAGCTTCCCCCAAGACCGAAGAAGACATATCTGGTCATCCCCAGGAGAAGGCATGTAGTCTGGGGAGATTCTTGTAATCTAGTGGTAAACAATAAAGTTACTAACTTTAGCTATTCACGTGAGGTTATGACTGCTTGTTCCCGACATTCTTACATTTATATATGTGAGATTATGGCTGCTTGTTTCAAAACATGTTAGGTTAAAAAAACGCACATGGTTTAAACAATTTATTTGCACTGTTCTTTGCATTCACTGTTTGAGTGATCCTGAGGGATATCTTCTTTTTAACCTCTTGCAAATATTGTCTTAGGGCAAATGCAAATAAGGCAAAGATTGCCCCCCCCCCC
>NW_015390578.1:116565-124943 GCF_001527695.2 Protobothrops mucrosquamatus | reverse complement strand
GAGAGAGAAGGAACATAGCCACAGACAATGCTTGGAGTGTTTTGATACCACTGAGCAGGCGAGCTTTCAAAGGTGGCCTTGTCAGGGTGGAATCTCAACAGACCGATTCTTCGCTTCCTCCCCTACTCCACCCCGAGTCGGCACCCCTCCTGTGCCACACAGAAATGTCATCCATTCTTTGAGCACCATGGGCATTCCCTGGGAACAAAGGCAGCCTTTATGGAAACAGGAGCTAGCTTTGTGCATCGCGGCCTGCCGAGTGGGCCTGGGTCTGCACATGAGCGCCAAGGGAGCTGCCCCTCGTCACAGAGACTGGACTAAACTCAAAGCCAGAGAGGGGCGGCGGACACGATGCCCGTTTTTAACCTTGCCCCTCCCCCCCGCATAGCTGGTTTTTCCCAAAGTTCATTCAAAACATTTCGTAGAATACAGTCTCAATTCTTCTTTCGAAAGGCCAGAAAGACAGAGGTAGGCACTCCGAGAGGTCGCGTTGCCCCAACTAGGAAGCATGCTGTCATCATCAAGAGGCAGAGGGCTGTGGGTTCTCTGTTCCTTGCTACACACATGGTAGAAGTTGAAGTTGTTGTTCAAGTCCTGATAGCATGGAAATTGCTTGGGTAGCTTTGGATCACACAGTCTCTCTCTCTCTCTTTCCCTCCCTCTCTTCCTTCCTTCCCTTCTTTTTTCCCTTACCAGAAGTTTCCTTCCTTCCTTTCTTCCTTCCTTCCTCCCCTTCTCCTTCTTCTCTCCCTCCTTTTCTCCTCCTCTGCTTTCCTTTCCTTTCTTCCCTTCACTTTCCTTCCTTCCTTCCTTCCCTCCTTCCTTCCTTCCTTCCTTCCTACCTTCCTTCCTTCCTTCCTTCCTACCTCCCCTTCTCTTTCCTTCCCTCTCTCCCTTTCTCCTCCTTTGCTTTCCTTCCTTCATTCCCTCCACTTTCCTTCCTTCCCTTCTTTCCTTCCTTCCTTCCCTCCCTTTCTCCTCCTTTGCTTTCCTTTCCTTTCTTCCCTCCACTTTCCTTCCTTCCTTCCCTCCACTTTCCTTCCTTCCTTCCTTCCTTCCTTCCCTCCACTTTCCTTCCTTCCTTCCTTCCTTTCTTCCTTCCTTCCTCCCTTCCCCTTCCCCTCCTCCTCCTCCTCCTTCCTTTCCCACCCACTTACCTACAAGCCTTCCTTTCCCCCTCAACAATAACCCTGCCACTCGGCTGGGCTAGGGAGAGTTCCAAAATACCTTGTGAGATTCCATAGGGAAGCCTGCCTTTGAATCCAGGAGCCTCTGTTCCTAGCTAGGGCCCCAACCCCCCTGGCACAATTTCACATCCACAACGGAATCCTAGCAGCTTTGTCCAGTAGGATGTTCCATTCAATTTGAAAATAACCTTTACTACACTCTCTCCTTCCCCCTCTCTCCAGCTGGACTCTCCTGTTATCAAACCGGTGCAGCTGCCACAAATGTCATGATCTATGCCATAGGACCATAAGAAAGGCTGAGCGCCAAAGAATGGAGACCTTTGAACTCTGGTGCTGGAGAAGACTCCTGCGAGTCCCCTGGACTGAAAGGCGATCAAACCGGTCGGTCCTAGAGGAGATCAACCCCGACTGCTCTTTAGAAGGCCAGATCCTGAAGTTGAAACTCAAATACTTTGGCCACCTAATGAGAAGGAAGGACTCACTGGAGAAGAGCCTGATGCTGGGAAAGATGGAGGGCAATAGAAGAAGGGGACGACAGAGAAGGAGGTGGCTGGATGGAGTCCCTGAAGCAGTGGGCGTGAGCTTAAATGGACTCCAGAAGATGGTAGAGGACAGGAAGGCCTGGAGGAACGTTGTCCATGGGGTCATGATGGGTCGGACACCACTTCGCAATTAACAACAACAACAACATGCCCTAACTTTCCAGGGAAAGCAGGGGAGTGTAATAAGTAGCTCTCCCTCCTGAAAACAGATCTGGAAGAAGACGCTAGCCAGGACACATCCCTAAAGCCACCAGAAAAACTGACAGCTTCTAAGGAAGTTTGACTTCGTCCATTGTTAAGTTACAATTACTTGCCCGATATTTCTTTGCTGGCTTCATGGATGAGTCAGGATATGAACCTCAACCCAATAGGACAGGGCCAACTATTCAACTTTGGCTGATTTAGCAGAGAAATTTCCTATAGTAGGCAGCTCTTTGTTAGCTTTTACAGGGATTAAAAAAACCCTGCAAAGCTAGAGATGGAAAGTGACTACAGTTGTGCCACAAGGAGAAAAAAAAGATTTTTAAAGGGCCCTGAAAACCCTGGTAGCTTGTTCACTAATAATGGAGAACAAGTTATTTCTCCCTCCAGAAAATAGGTAATTTGTCACTTTGAGTTGTTTCATATCCATTTTGGACCACTTACCTAATCAAGTTCTCGCAGTGCAAAATTGGGATACCTTCAAAGACCGAGATGGACTAAGATTGCAAGGGGTTGGGTCTACAACTCATCCTTCCATTATTCCCCACCCCCTCAAAAAAAAAAAAAAAAGAGCCCAATGGCAACATTTTGAGACCAAAATGACTGAAGTACAGTGGCTTGGTTTCACAATTTTTTAAAAAACATCTTCAGAGGCCTAATCAGTGGCTCAACGCAATTCAACATTGTTGAGCCCTGAAGACTATGGAAGGCAGGAAGGTTTAAACGGCAGTTGCTAATTGCAATCTTTGGTTTGTTTTTCAGATGCATTCCTTTGAGGAACTGGAAGTTAGAAAGAAAACAACTTACAACCCAGAGCCTTGGACCACATTTTTCCCCCCTCTTCTTTCCTTTTAACCCAAAGATTCTCTTAAACGCACAAGCAGTAAAGATGGATGCAAAGCCCACATCAATCTGAAATCATTTTCAAAAGGAACGTATTCCAGCTGTGGTCGGATGTTAGCCAAAAGCACAGATGACTTCGCGGCCTGCCAATATCGCTAGGAAAACTCTGCCACCAGCTTTACTGGAGCAAGAATTTAAACCTCAGCTTTGTGTTTGAGTCTCGTACAGATTTGTCTCTTTTCCCCCACAAAAATATATGATGCCCAAAAGAAGTTGGCTAAGTTCTTTGCTAAGTTTTCCCCATTAATTAAAGCTCTTTTTGCACTGATCAAAACTTAAAGCTTTTTTTTTTTTGCACATTTGGAAACGAAGACATTGACATTCTCACTGGGGAAACATGTGTGTATTTATCTATAAAGTAGAAACAAAAACATTTTTATTTGGACCTTGGATTCTTTTTTTTTAAATGAGCGAAATGTCTCTTATCGATGGCTTCAATCACCTTATCCGCTGCGGGGGATGATACAAGTATTACACAACTGCACACTTAGCTTTGTACTAAAATGATACAATCAATAGTAGGAATTGTAGCAATGTGAGCAAAACAACAAGAATATTAGTAGAATATTCTCAACCCGTGGCATCAAAGATCGAGGGCAATAGAAGAAGGGGACAACAGAGAATGAGGTGGCTGGATGGAGTCACTGAAGCAGTAGGCGTGAGTTTCAGTGGACTCCAGAAGATGGTAGAGGACAGGAAGGTCTGGAGGAACGTTGTCCATGGGGTCGCGATGGGTCAGACACGACTTCGCAACTAACAACAACAATTATATCATCTGAGAAAATACATACAATACATTACAGTTGCTCTCTAATCAGCAATTATTTTCTTTATTGGAAAGGTTGACTGTGATAAGCCTGTGGATTTCTGTCCTCGTGTTTTGTGCTTTTCCTTGGGCTAGCTTTGAACTATGGTGCTGGAGAAGACTCCTGCAAGTCCCCTGGACTGCAAGGCGATCAAACCGGTCAGTCCTAGAGGAGATCAACCCCGACTGCTCTTTAGAAGGCCAGATCCTGAAGTTAAAACTCAAGTCCTTTGGCCACCTAATGAGAAGGAAGGACTCCCTGGAGAAGAGCCTGATGCTGGGAAAGATTGAGGGCAATAGAAGAAGGGGACGACAGAGAATGAGGTGGCTGGATGGAGTCCCTGAAGCAGTAGGTGTGAGCTTCAATGGACTCCAGAAGATGGTAGAGGACAGGAAGGTCTGGAGGAACGTTGTCCATGGGGTCGTGATGGGTCGGACACGACTTTGCAATTAACAACAACAACAATCTCTTCTTAGAAACCTCCAGGGATGGAGCACCTACAACTTCTGGAGGCCAGCTATTCCTAGGCCAGTCTCTGACAAAATTAGCAGGACCAACTATTTTCACGTTGAACTTGCTTTGAGGATCATTCCCTACGTGGCTGCCTCTTAAAACTTTTGGCCTGCCCTGTCTCACTTAAATATATGTATTTCCTGGCACTCATATTTCAAGGACTAGCCCAGATGCTCAACTCAGGGATCATATCTTTAACACAGAGCAACTTTCATAGGACATCCAGAAATCCTGCATATATTTATTTTCCCCTTCAAAGAAGCAGAATGAACCCTGCTAAAAAGCACGGAAGGCGAAGAGAAAGATTTTAAGGGTTAGAGGATCAGGTTTTGTGTCGTCAATTGATATTGATCAAGGAAATTCCTTTTCTGTTGTTTTAGCTGGCTGACAAGCTGTGTCTCAGTGACCCTTTGGGGTTAGAAGCTTGTTATTTAAAAAAAGGGAAGGGATTTGAACTTATGGTAAGATGATAAGGTTTGGGGCCCTGGGGAGGATTGTTCAGCCACTGGAGGTGGTGAATGGGTAAGAAGGCCTCATCCTGAGGCTATCCGTCTGTTGGAGCTGGCTCCTTAGTTCTGGGTTTGGTTTGGGGTTTTTTTGCATAGTTTTAAATTTTAACATTTATATGTAATTGCCGTTATATTGTTTATATTCTTTTATATTCTTTATATTTTTTATGATCTATAAGCCACTCAGAGTCATCTTATCAGGGAGATGGGCAGCATATACATTAGGTAGGTAGGTAGGTAGGTAGGTAGATAGGTAGATAGATAGATAGATAGATAGATAGAGAATGATATAGAGAGATAGAAATAGAGATGATAGATATAGAGATAGAAATATATAGAGAGATGATATAGATAGATATAAATGAGAGATAGAAATAGAGATGATAGAGATAGATAGATAGATAGATAGATAGATAGATAGATAGATAATGATAGAAAGAGAGAAATAAATAGAGATGATGTAGATAGAAATAGATAGAGATAGATAGATTGATAGAGATTGATACAGAGAGATAGAAATAGATAGAGATACAGAGAGATATAGATAGATAGATAGATAGATAGATAGATGATAGATAGATAGATAGATAGATAGATAGATAGATAGATAGATAGACAGACAGAGATAGATATGATAGAGATAGAAATAGATAGATAATGATAGAGATAGATAATGATAGAGAGAGAAATAGAGATGATATAGACATAGAAATAGAGATGATATAAATAGATAGATAGATATAAATGAGAGATAGAAATAGAGTTGATAGAGATAGATAAATAATGATAGAGAAAGAGAGAAATAAATAGAGATATATAGATAGAAATAGATAGATATAGATAGATAGATAGATAGATAGATAGATAGATAGATAGATAGATAGATAGATAGATAGATTAGAGTCTTATATAGTCACAGCAATATGAATGAATATATTATTGATACTTTTTTTGTATTTTTATCAGTCTTTATCCAACAGGCTTCATGGGCCTTGCAGGTTTTTAAGTCTATTTAAAAAAAAAAAAAAAAAAGCTCCCAGTCTAAATAAACATGGATAAAGTTGGTGCAATAAATGTTGAAGCTAACTCACACCAACATTCCCTTTGACCACAACATCAGCCCTGTTAGGTGGAGTTGGGTGAGACAGAAGGCTGGGACCCAGGTCCAGAGAGGACTGTGGATGGCAATGCAGACATCTGGACCTCCTTGGTTCTAAGCCTTCATTGTTTCACCCGACTGCTTCCGGACGGACGAATGTGGTTACCATCTGTCCAGGACCCCTTATCAAAACCAGAAGCATTCCTGATCAATAGCTTTCAAAAGGACTATTTTCCATTTGCGGAAAGGATGTTGGGGAGGGGAAAAAAAGAAAAAAAAAGGAAGGAAGGAAGCTGACTTGGGCTTTCTGGATAAACCAACCAGAGCAGAAACGGGTTATCAACCGAGCTAGACCATTTTCGGAACCCTGTGAACATTGCAACGGGAGAGAAACGCAGAGGGGACGGAAGAGGTTAAAAGACAAAAAGATAAAATGAAAAAGTGAGTGACTCTTTTTCTCCAACAGCTGCATTTCATTCCGAAAGGGTCAGGTGGGTGCCAAGCCAAACAAAAAAGAGGAAGGCGCATAGATTTCTGAGTTTGAAGTAATGGACCACATGGTGTTCGATAGTTGGTGTTCTCATGTTTTCTGGAGCGGGAGTCCCAGGGGACTTGAGATACCGCATCCAAAGCCTAGCGCTTTATTGTTTCCACTGATGGCTTCCAGATGGCAGAGGCAACCTCTGGCTGAAGGCCACAACATGGGGGAAGACAACAGTGAAAATGGAGAACCTCTCCCCCCCACCACTCCTCACGCAGGTTTTGAGTTGACAGGTTTCATTTTGCATATAGGGCAGGGGTGTCAAACTCAATTTCATTGAGGGCCGCATCAGCATTGCGGTTGCCCTTGGGAGGCCAGGGTGGGTGCGGCCTACTGGGCGGGCGTGGATGGAGTGGGTGTGGCCTACTGGGTGGGCATGGCCAGCTCTACATCGTTCGCGTCAAGGGTGCCTGTGGGGGCCTGGGCAGGAGTGGGACAGATCTGAGGGTCTCTGGAAGAATGGGGTGGGACCGGGGCAAGTGCCAAGGCATGGTCCATTTCTTCATTCCTCACAAAAGGGTGACACCTCCCCAGCATGCACCCAGGGGGCAGGGCCGACGCGGCAGGGGCTGGTTCCTCGCTGTTTCTAGACGGCCTTGTGGAGCTAAGACTAAATGCGTTTCAGCATAGATGGCCACCACAAAATTGTACATTGGCTCCCGGCTGGCCTGGGCCAGGGCCAAGGCAGTGGGGACCATCCCCTCACTGTTTCCAGGATGGCTTCGCGGGCCACATGAAACCACTTTGCGGGCCGCATCCGGCCCCCGGGCCTTGTGTTTGACATGTCTGATATAGGGAAACACAAACATCAACCCTGCCATTGATACAGCTTATCTCAGAGGTCTATGGAGATTCTGGGTCATCCAGGTCAGGGTTGGCCCAAAGTTGCTATTTTTCAGGAGGCAACTTGGACTTTCTTGTTTTTCTTTGAAGACCTTTCGCTTCTCATCCAAGAAGCTTCTTCAGCTCTGACTGGACGGTGGGATTGGTTTGGAAGAGGGGTCAAAAAGGCCACCTATGTCAAAACTGAACAGCCCTCGCTCAACAGAGGGGGAAGGATACGACATCATCCTTCTCCAGTCTACCACACAGTCCTTTCAGCAGTTCCAAGAAGGCTCTACACCCATTTGCACTACTCAGATGACCCTGAGGACAGAGACAAACCTCCAGGTGGCCTCAACAACTCTCTAAAAGGAGGCAAATGACCAGCAGTCTGCAAGGAGTATAAGTCCTTCCATTCCCACCCTACAGTCAGAGCTGAAGAAGCTTCTGGGATGAGAAGCGAAACGTCTTCAAAGAAAAACAGGAAAGTCCAGTTGCCTCCTGAAAAATAGCCCCTTTGGGCCAACCTTGGGTATGTGTGTCTTCTAAGCAGGGTTAAGCATTAGTTCTGCCCTACTTATCTCATCTGCACAATGGGCAACATTTTTTCTCTACACTATCAGGATAAACATCAGACAGAGATGCCCACAGCCAACTATGGGTTCTTCCTTCCAAGCTTGATGAGTTCTTTAACTATACTTCTATGTTTTATTTTGCTACCCCAGTTGTTCCTAAGGAAAACTCTAATTAAAACATGAAGGTAAAGTCTTCTTCAAGTCAAGCTCAATTCAGAAAAACTTAACAGAATAATAAAGTTGGAAGGGACCTTGGAGGTCTTCCAATCCAGCCCCCTGCTCAGGCAGGAAACCCTATACCGTTTCAGACAAGTGGCTGTCCAGTCTTTTCTTAAAAACTTCCAGTGATGGAGCACCCACAACTTCTGGAGGCAGGCTGTTCCACTGGTTAATTGTCCTCGCTTTTAGGAAGTTTCTCCTTAGTTCCAGGTTGCTTCTCTCTTTGATTAGTTTCTACCCGTTGTTTCTTGTCTTGCCTTCTGGCGCTTTGGAAAATAAGTTGAGCCCCCTTCTTCCTTGTGGCAAGTTCTCAAATACTGGAAGACTGCTATCACATCACTTCTAGCCCTTCTTTTCCTTAGACTGGCCATTTTCAAATCCTGCAATCATTCTTGATATGGTATGATACCGTATATGATATATGATATATGTGTCTATACATATGCTCTCTCTGTGTGCAT
>NW_015390578.1:99857-116330 GCF_001527695.2 Protobothrops mucrosquamatus | reverse complement strand
GGCGCTTTGGAAAATAAGTTGAGCCCCCTTCTTCCTTGTGGCAAGTTCTCAAATACTGGAAGACTGCTATCACATCACTTCTAGCCCTTCTTTTCCTTAGACTGGCCATTTTCAAATCCTGCAATCATTCTTGATATGGTATGATACCGTATATGATATATGATATATGTGTCTATACATATGCTCTCTCTGTGTGCATTTATATATATATATATATATATATTTGTATGTATTAATAAATAATAATAATAATAATAATAATAATAATAATAATAATAATAATAATAATAATAATAATAATAATAATAATAATAATAAAGTTGGAAGGGACCTTGGAGGTCATCTAGTCCAACCCCCTGCTCAGGCAGGAAACCCTATACCATTTCGGACAAATGGCCATCCAGTTTCTTCTTAAAAACTTCCAGTGTTGGAGCATTCACCGCTTCTGGAGGCAGGTAGTTCCACTGGTTAATTGTTCTCACTGTCAGGAAGTTTCTCCTTAGTTCTAGGTTGCTTCTCTCCTTGATGAGTTTCCACCCGTTGCTTCTTGTCCTTCCCTCAGGGGCTTTGGAGAATAGCTTGACTCCCTCTTCTTTGGGGCAGCCCCTGAGATATTGGAACACTGGTCTCATGTCCCCCCTTGTCCTTCTCTTCGTTAAACTAGACATACCCAATTCCAGCAGCCTTTCCTTATATGCTTTGGCCTCCTGACCGCTAATCATCTTTGTTGCTCTTCTCTGTACTCTTTCTAGAGTCTCAACATCTTTTTTACATCGCGGTGACAAAAACTGGATGCCGTATTCCAAGTGTGGCCTTACCAAGGCATTGTAAAGTGGTATTAATACTTCACGTGATCTTGATTCTATTCCTCTGTTAATGCAGCCCAGCACTGTGTTGGCTTTTTTGGCAGCTGCAGCACACGGCTGGCTCATATTTAAGTGATTGTCCACTAGGACTCCAAGGTCCCTCTTGCAGTTACTACTATTGAGCAAGGTGCCCCCTATACTATACCTGTGCATTTGGTTTTTCTTGCCTAAATATAGAACCTTACTTTTTTTCACCATTGAATTTCATTTTGTTAGATAGTGCCCAGTGTTCAAGTCTGTCCAGATCCTCCTGTATCTTAAGCCTATATCTATCTATCTATCTATCTATCTATCTATCTATCTATCTGTCTGTCTGTCTGTCTGTCTGTCTGTCTGTCTGTCTGTCTGTCTGTCTGTCTGTCTGTCTGTCTGTCTGTCTGTCTGTCTGTCTGTCTGTCTATCTATCTATCTATCTATCTATCTATCTATCTCTATCTCTATCTCTATCTCTATATCTAATCTATATCTATCTATCTATCTATCTATCTATCTATCTATCTATCTATCTATCGACCATTTTAGTGTAATTTTATATATATATATATATATATATATATATATATATATATATATATATATATATATATATATATTCTGCCACCTTAAAATGAATGAAACGAGTCAAAGCTCAATTTTAAGAAAAAAATGGCCCCTTTTCAATTCCTCCTGCTTTTAGCAGCTGCCAAAATACACAAGTTTCAAAAATTCAGAAACTCTGCTTTTCCTTACTATGAGCTACCTCTGCCGTTTGGCAAATAGTTTTAAAGTTCAGTATTTCTTTCCTTTCTTGCTATTTTAGCAAAATAATAATAATAATAATGATGATTAATTCCCTTCCCGTTGCAGCACAGGATAAACATTAGGGCATTTGAAAGTTTTCCTTATTTACTCTCCATCTCTGGCTGACTACAGAAATAAATAACTGCAGCCGGTAAATTTCTGAAATTGTTCTGTGAAAATGAACATGAAAAACAGGGGGGGGGGGTGGAATTGATGAAGTGCTAAATAGTTCATAACTGACATAATACCTGGCATTGTTCCAGATTCTCTGAAAGGACGTTAGGCCCCTGATCCACCCCTCCTGGAAAATCTGCTTTTCCATTTTAAATGTGTGAACTAGAGTTTCTTTTTCTGTTTTAAACATTTGTAAGAACTTTCAGAGATTTCTCTGTAAGCCTTTGCAGCTTCCCTCCCAATCCCTTATCTATTCACTGTGTAACCGGAAGTATTTATCATTTGTTTATGTAAAAATATTTATAACCCATCCCAACCCTGGTGGACTTTGGGGGGGGGGGCGCTATAAGGGCAAATGGAACAATTTGGCTAGTCTAAAGAAAAGAAGAAATAGGGGTGACATGATGGCAGTATGCCAATATTTGAGGGGCTGCCGCAAAGAAGAGCAGGGGGGTCATGTTTTTCTCCAAAGCACCAGAGGGAAGGACAAGAAACAATGGTTGGAAACTGATCAAAGAGAGAAGCAACCTGGAATTAAGGAGAAAGTTCCTGACAGTGAGGACAATTAAGCAGTGGAAGAGAAGTTGCCTTCAGAAATCCTGGATGCTCCATCACTGCAGGTTTTTAAGAGGAAATTAGACAGTCACTTGTCTGAATGGCTATAGGTTCTCCTACTTCAGCAGGGGGCTGGACTAGAAGACCTCCAAGGTCCCTTCCAACTCTATTCCATTCCATTCCATATTCTATTTCATTCCATATTCTATTCTATTCCACATATTCTATTCTATTCTATTCTATTCTATTCTATTCTATTCTATTTCATTCCATATTCTATTCTATTCTATTCTATTCTATTCTATTCTATTCTATTCTATTCTATTTCATTCTATTTTATATTCTATTCTATTTTATATTCTATTCTATTCCATATATTCTATTCCATATATTCTATTCTATTCTATTCTATTCTATTCTATTCTATTCTATTCTATTCTATTCTATTCTATTTCATTCTATTTTATATTCTATTCTATTCCATATATTCTATTCCATATATTCTATTCTATTCTATTCTATTCTATTCTATTCTATTCTATTCTATTCTATTCTATTCTATTCTATTCTATATTCTATTCTATTCTATTCTATTCTATTCTATTCCACCTTAGGCATGGCAATCAGTTGGCTGACTTTTGGCTGGCCGCCTTCACTTAAACCAACACAACTCACAGTGTTCTTCTTGTGAGGTTATTAGAAGGGCAGAGCAGTTATGATTGCTGTCTCAAGTTGTACCAAACGAAGGTAGGCTATAAATCTTGACGCCAACTTTTTTTTAGCTTTGTGGTCTGGAGAAAACAATATAATTTCTTAAGTTAAACAGAATCCATGTGTTCGTCACGTTAGCCGTCTTTTACGGCGTTTTTCCTTCCGGAGCGTGATGTTACATTTGCTAAAGGCCAAAAGATTTACATCGAGACAAGAGTTGTCGGAATTTTTAAAGGCAGTACATGAATTTCAAAAACGTAGAAGGGGATTTCAAATCAGGGCTGGGGATGTGAAAAGCACGGGGGGCGGAGGCAGTTTATCCCACGTGGCGGACTTTTGTTAAGAATGCTAAAAAAATAAAATTGGATACAAATTCGTAGAAGGATGCAAAGAACCTTAAAGATTAACGTTGCTAAGAAACCAGATCCCTTAATGTCAGCCTTGTGAAATAGATCAGACGGGAAACACGCCCAGATGAGCTAATTCTAATTTATTATTAAGTTACAGTAAAAGAAACTTGCAAGTCTGAAAGTGGATTCCCCCCTCCCTTCTATCACACACACACATACACACACACACACAAACCCATCCCTTCTTTCCCTCCTCCCCCCCCCACTCCGGGCTGCCAATCCCGAAACGTTGGGGAACCCTGTTCTAGAACGACCGTTGTTAACTTCCTCATTTTATACAGTGGTTCCAGATATCACCGTGGTGATCCGTTGTATACAATCCATTCACCGTGGTGGTTTACTAATTCAAGCAGCCCTTGATTTACAACCATTTGTTAAGCGACCCTTCAAAGTTACGACATGGGGGGGGGAGTGATTTATGATCGGTGTTTGCCCTTGCAACTGTTGGAACATCCCTATCGTTGTGTGATCAAAATTGGGACACTTGGCAACTGGCATGTACAGTAGTGGCCGAAATTGTGGAAACCTTTTGGGAAAAGTGTACAGTAGAAATGCCACCTTTGGTTAAGTTTCCACCCGTTTTTCTTCTAATTTCTTTATAACTGTAGCCTTGTTCACTTAATAATACTATTTTACATCGCTTTCTGGGTGACCAGTCAACTCTTTGCACCATGACTTTAATTTTATTGCATTTTACAAGCTCACTAAAGTCAAGAACACAAAAAAAAACCCCAACCAACTTGATAGCGATCACATAACGCACTGACCAATGTCCTTCTCTCAGCTTCCATATATGACATCAATAACTGGATCCTACTGTGATCTGATTGGCTCATGGCCAAAACAAGATGACACCCGATTGGCTCTCTAAACACTCATGCTCATTGGCTACAATCAGATGAAGGAAAGCTACCTGATATCAACCTAAGCTAGTTGTGCTTCCTTTTTCTGGTTATTTGGCTATAACTTTTCATAGAATGCAGTACAGATAATTGAACAAACTATGTTGCATTACATTCTTGATTAAATTACCTTTCCATTGATATATAATTGTATGGTACTACTCCAAACAAAAAAGGTGTTATTAGCCATCAAACCTTAAAAATACACTTTTCCCAAAAGGTTTCCACAATTTTGGCCACTACTGTATTTATGACAGTTCAACTGTCCCGGGGTCATGTGATCACTACTTGTAACCTCCCCAGCCAGCTTCTAACAACACACAAAGTCAGTGGGGAAAGCCAGTTTCGCTTAATGACTGCATGGTTCACTTAACAGCTTCAATGATTTGCTTAATAATCATAGCAAAAAAAATGTTGCAAAATTGGGAGTGAATCATTTAATACCCGTCTTGCATCGTACCCAAATTTCTGATCCCAGTTATGGTTGTAAGTCCCGCCTGTAGGAAATTTACACTAATAACTGTCTAAACTCTCCACACATAAGAGATTCTCAGGATATTATATGGATCCAGGATTTAGCATCTCTTCATTATAAAACAAGAAAGTATTTCCAGTCCTTATAGACAGGAACTTTGATCTGTCAATGTGTGGGGGGAAAAGCATTTGGGGCTAAAGGAGAGCCTCAAATAAAGAGAAGGCTAGTAGAAGCACAATAAATGTCCGTGACAATTGCGTAACCAATTCTGCAAAAGTAGAAATCCTACATATCATTCCTCTAATTTTTGAGTTAGATTCTCTCATATTTATAACTAGGTAGAGTCCTTTTTTGGAGACCGGCTGCTATATTTATAAAATGCTCTGTACTTCAGAGAAGATGGCTACCAGATCCAGAAAAAAATCAGCTGACCAATAAATGAGAGCAAAAGGATTTGTGGCCATCTAGTCCTTGTTCAGAGTTTTAAAAATGTGGTAGTCCTATTCCTGAAGCTGCAAGAACATAAGGATGCTTACTACATCTTTGCGGCTGTATATGATTCATAGGTTGCATTCAATGTACTGTAGGAGAAGAATAGGCAAAGCCTGAGGGTGGAGTCAAGAGAGGAATCAGCCTGCAGTCATTACATTGCCACAAAGTTTCTACATCCAACCCCTCTTGAATTCTCTTAGCTCTCATCTATTTATTGCCTTGGTTGACTAGATTCCTGGGTATAAGCCAGAGCAATACATTAGCTTAATTGGAATTTCATGGGTGGTCCTCATTCTTTGGGCCTGAAACATACTGAGTCCCTGTAATGGTATGTGGAAATGACCTTGGGAGACAGGCAGGAGAGCCGCACCCAGATCAGAGTTTGATAAATGAGATTTTGAGTCCAAAGGAAGAGGAGGTGGAAAAAGCATCACAGAAGGAGCCGTTTTCACGGGAAGTAAAGTCAGAGGTGAGAGAGATACATACATGCAAGTTTCTATTATTGCAGTGGACTATCTCCAAGGACTGAGTAACATGCTTAGTGGAATTAATTACAAGAATGAGAATTATTTCTATGGTCTATTTCCCTAGTAATAGGTTGGTTTGTCTTCTGCTTTGGTCCAGGTCCAACTTTCTGAAGATCTTCCTGTCTGCAGCAGCTGCCTCTGTTTCATTCCAGAAAACGAAGCAGGGGGCAATGTGGGTTTTTTTTTTTGTACAATGTGGTTTACAGTGTCATTCCAAAAACTCTCCAGGAAGATGCTTCCATCGGACACATCCTGTCCCTTAGTATCACACAAATAAACAAACAAACTTTAACAGCGAGCAAAGATAATAATCATATCCTGGGTTTTGTTCACTGCAATCTGATGCTTTGTTTGACCCTGCTCCTGTCAACTGTCCTTAAAAAATGAGATGTTGTCTCTCTCTCAGTTTAGGTCTGGGAAGTGTTTCCTGTCTGGTATTTACAACCAGTGGGAGGCAGCACTCTGAAGGATGTGTCAAGTTGAGCAGAGATCACAAACTCAGCTAGCTGTCTTTGCCGTCTTTCACATAAGTGTTTGGAGCTGGCTTGTCAGAGCGTAGTAAGCTTCTACTATGGCTTACACCAGAGTTCTCCAACCTTTCCAGGTTGGTGGCCCAGAGTGGGGGGGGGGAAGAGGGGATGATTTTGCGGGTGGGGCAGGTTCATTTGTGCACGCGCACGCATGATCACCCATGACATTTGCAGCACAGCTCATACGAGCAGGGCCACAAATGGCCACAATGAGGTTTGTGCAAGCAGAACCGCGAGCACCTGGCGTGAGTTGGGCCATGACCGTCTGCAATGAGGCTCACACAAGTGGGGCCATGCAAGTGCACGCAAGTGCGTGTGTGCCAGCCAGGGATTCAAATATGTGAACAACCGGTTCTCTGTGTGGATGCCACTTCCGGAGGTCTGGGCCTGGGCAACAAAAATTAGCTACCGGTTCTGCCGAAGTGGTGCGAACTGGCTGAATCCCACCACTGGCCATGGCCCACAGGTTGGGGACCCCTGGCTTACACACTTTGTGGCCCAGTGTACATACTGTCCAGTTTCTTCTTAAAAACCTCCAGTGATGGAGCATCCACAACGTCCGAGGCAAGCTGTCCCACTGGTTAATTGTCCTCCTTGTTAGGAAGTTTCTCCTTAATTCCAGGTTGCTTCTCTCCTTGGTTAATTTCCATCCATTGTTTCTTGTCCTGCCCTCAGGCGCTTTGGAAAATAAGTTGACCCCCTCTTCTTTGTGGCAGCCCCTCAAATACTGGAATCCTGCTCTCATGTCCCCCCTCGTCCTTCTTTTCTCTAGACTGGCCATACTCAATTCCTGCAACCGTTCTTCATATGTTTTTGTCTCCAGGCCTTGGATCATCTTAGTTCCTCTTCTTTCCACTTGTGAGATTGTAGTGCTTTTTCTTGGCAGCTTTTAGAGGCCCCATCCCTCCGCAAATCCACAGCATTGCAGATTCCCACCATGTCCTGGATAGCCTCAATTTAGAAGGTTATTTTATATCTATCTATCTATCTATCTATCTATCTATCTATCTATCTATCTATCTATCTATCTATCTATCTATCTATCTATCTATCTATCTATCCTACCTAACCAACCTACTTATCTATCTATCCATCCATCATGTCTTTCTGTCTGTCTCTGTCTATCTATATTTGTCTCTTTCCCTATCTATCTATCTATCTATCTATCTATCTATCTATCTATCTATCTATCTATCTATCTATCTATCTATCTATCTATCTATCTATCTATCTATTCTATTCATCTATCTATCTATCTATCTATCTATCTATCTATCTCTGTTCTATCTATCTATCTCTGTTCTATCTATCTATCTATCTATCTATCTATCTATCTATCTATCTATCTACCTACCTACCTACCTACCTACCTACCTACCTACCTACCTACCTACACATACATACATACATACATACATACATACAACACAAAAGAAAGAAGCATTCTTATCTGAACTCTTAAAAACCAAACCAACACACACACACACTCCACCCAAAAACCACAATCCTTCAATCTATTTTGTGTGTGCTAGAAGTGAAGGCATCCTTTCTCTTTCTCTCCCTCTCGTTCTCTTCAAAAACTTTTCCTGAACACTTTCTCTGTTTTGGATCAAACAAGAGAGAAAGACGCCTGGGCTGAATAGGCCTCTGTTTCCATCCCTCAAGATGGTTCCTCAGCCTCGCTGTCTGAAAATGCGGGGACGCATTAAAGAAAAGACAGCTGCAGCCGAGGAACGCCAGTAACCCTCAAAGCTTCCTGCCCCTTTCTTCCCCGTACAGGCCTGTGGGGAGGTGGGGAGTCCTTCAAATAAATGCGCATCTATGTTTCCATTTAGTCCAGAAGACAACGCAGCTGCCAAGTTTCAAGAATAAACAGTACTGGGAACTTCGCAGCAGATGACCGTGTTCGCCTATTCCACAGTTAAGTTTGAAGGGACAAATGGATGTTAGTTGCAGAGGGGAAAAATAAATAAATTCCAGAGTATAATGTTTCGAATTCCGAGGGAACAGCCTGCAAAATAAAGCTGATCAGAGTTGGTATGAGCTACTGGAATTCAATTATTTGTCACATCCAGGTTAATATCAGTTAAAGCAGGGGTCTCCAGCCTATGGTCCACAGCCCACTGCCAGGCCATCGCCTACTGGCCACTGGGCTGCAAGACAGACTGGCCAGTGGGCGCACATGTCTGCGCGCACTACCCCCACTCATGCTAGAGCCCGCAAACCTGTTTGCGCCTGCGCAAACGGGGGCACTAGCGTCGTGCGGTTGCACGACCCATTTATGCATGTGCACGGCGCTAGCAAACGGTTGCTAGCCGTGCAAATTTCACAGCTGCTTCCTTCCAGGCCACCAGTGTGAAAAGGTTGGTGACCTCTGAGTCAAAGGATCTGTTCAGAGTCTTCGCTGGATACCTATTAGTGACCACGATGGGAGTGAAAGAGAGAAAGAAAACAAAATTGAATTGATTTATTGGCAACTCTGCCTTTTTGTAGACTGCGTTCTGTTCCCTTAATTAAAGCCAAGGATACATTATGGAAATGTTGGACATGGGAGATGAACCGAAGATCCGAAAGAAGGAAGGGGGACATGCAAGACAACGAGAAACTCCTTTGCACACTAAATGTGTTTTGTTTGCACACCAGTGTGTTTCTATCTGAATTACCTATGAATTCTTTGGAGAGCTGGAAGAGGGAAAAGAGATTTATGCTGTTAAAAATCTGTCCTTGCTATAATACTTAAGATTCCATCTAGATCAGGGGTCTTCAAACCTGGTCCTTTTATGACTTGTGGACTTCAACTCCCAGAATTCCTCAGCCAGGCACGCATGCCTGGCTGAGAAATTCTGGGAGTTGAAGTCCACAAGTCATAAAAGGGCCAAGTTTGAAGACCCCTGATATAGATGTTAATCCATTCATATTTCCCAAGATATTACACAGTGTAAGATATATCAGCCCAGCGTTTCAACGTTGGCTGTGTTTCAGTTTCTCTGGTAATTTTAAGCCAAAGGTCTTAACGGGGTTTGCCAAAGAGGAAAGAATCATTGTTCACCAAAGGAAAGGGAGTGAAAGCTTTAAGTCCAATCTTCAATACTGCATTGACCATAAAGCAAAGTATCTCAACATCTGCAGATGTAGTTTTCAGAAGGAAGAGTTGTTGGGGTTTTTTTGTTTTTTGTTTTTAAAAAAGGATTCTTAATTTTCCTTTTGTTCTGAGGAGAACAGATGTGATGGAGAACATAAATAAATAAAAATATTTAAGAACGGACGAATTTCCAATCTTTCCAGTGAGAAGTTCCACCAAACATTTAATGACCAGTATGGATTTTGAGAGTCCAAATTCTTTGGACTCTTTGTTCAATCAGAATAGAAGTGGAAGGGACAGCCAAGATATGTTCCCAGTCTTAAAAATTGGGATCCTGATTTTCCTATATTACATAACAGAATAACCAAGTTGGAAGGGACCTTGGTGGTCTTCTAGTCCAACCCCCTGCTCAAGCAGGAGACCCTATACCATTCCAGACAACTGACTGTCCAATCTATTCTTAAAAACCTCCAGTGATGGAGCACCCACGATTTCTGGAGGCAGGCTGTTCCACTGGTTAATTGCTCTCACTGTTAGGAAGTTTCTCCTTAATTCCAGATTGCTTCTCTCCTGGATTAGTTTCCATCCATTGTTTCTTGTCCTGCCTTCTGGTTCTTTGAAAAATAAGTTGACCCCCTCTTCTTTGTGGCAGCTCCTCAAATAGTGGAATACTGCTATCATCTCACCCCTAGTCCTTTTTTTCCTTTTTTAGAAGGGATTCTCCATCATCTTTTTACGTTCGTGTGAAAATGGAAGAATGATGAAAAGAGGGAGAAGCGAAGATATGAACGCAAGAGCCAAAATGTGAGAATCTTCTCCCATGAAATGTACGTAGCTAGTCTCATTCATTCTTCTCAAACTCCAAATGTTGGCCTAGTAACTTGAAGGAACATTTTACATTTCAGCCACGTCTTGATTAGACTGAGGTTGGAAGTGGTAGATACTTTCTAAGGACCTTCATGAGAAACCTTTGGGCTTATTGTCCTTCACACAAGTCAGTGCTCTGGGCACACATCCTTCTATTTTTATCCGTCTCCAGGAACTTGTGGAGTCAGTTACTGGAAATCTAGCTTGGAAAGCACGGCTTGTGCAATACCCTGCATTTTAAGAAGTATTACCAAACAATGTGATGCTGAGGGATAAAAAGACGAACCCAAACAAAGACGGGAGTTTTCCAAGTCTCCGGATAAATATTTATATCAGAGTCCATTTAAAAAACAAAAACAGAACTTTTGTCCCACAAAAGGTTGGGGTAATCGTAGAGGGATCAACTTCAACCAAACCCCACTTGTTGCTGTGGGAATTTATAATTTGGACAAACAGATGTGAGTCTTTCAGCCTGCACGGACAAAAAACCAAAAAAAACAGCCTAGAATTGAATTCTGTCCATTAAAAAGGAATGCCAACCAATTTTTCAGTCTAACAAGCCAAGTTACGCTGGATGCTTCAGGAACAGGCCACACCAAGCAATATGTCAAAGAGCAAAGCTGTTCTAGGAAGAAAAAGCAATTTTGCTGCATATTCACCCAAGAGGTGCTAAGGAAAAGTTTTATTCCTCAATCAAATGCCAGCTGGTGTAGAGAGGAATCATAATTCCTTTTACTTAATTGAATTACCTTGAATAAAATCCATGGAAACAGCCCTCTTTGACACACACACACACCCCCAAAAAATATTTGGAGCGTGCAACTGAGATTTATACTTCTGGGGGGAAAAAACCAAGATTCTTCCTATTCTGCTAACCTGAAATTATATTAGTCACCTTTATTGATCCTTGTTTGTTTGCCACTATGATAGATTGTGTGTCTTCTGAGTTATTTTGCTGCAGACACACAGCCTGAAAACTTAGCAGGTGTGTGTGTGTGTGTGTGTGTGAAAACAGCATATTTTACAAAGAGGATCAGAGTGGTGCTCTCCTCTCTTAGAATTGTGTAGGAAAACAGAACTTCTGGTCCAGATTCAGGAGGAGAACCTTAAGTCTTAATCTTCAGAGGACAATCCCATTCAAGATTTGGTTGACCTTACCCAAGATAGAAGGCCAGATCCTGAAGCTGAAGCTCAAGTACTTTGGCCACCTAATGAGAAGGGAGGACTCCCTGGAGAAGAGCCTAATGCTGGGCAAAATGGAGGGCAAGAGA
This sequence comes from Protobothrops mucrosquamatus, assembly GCF_001527695.2. NCBI lineage: Eukaryota > Metazoa > Chordata > Lepidosauria > Squamata > Viperidae > Protobothrops > Protobothrops mucrosquamatus. The sequence goes on along the minus strand of NW_015390578.1, from coordinate 104,688 downwards.
AGAAGGGAACAACAGAGAATGAGGTGGCTGAATGGAGTCACTGAAGCAGGAGGCGTGAGCTTCAATGGACTCCAGAAGATGGTAGAGGACAGGAAAGCCTGGAGGAACATTGTCCATGGGGTCGCGATGGGTCAGACACGACTTCACAACTAACAACAACAACCCAAGATACAGTAGTCCTTATGATCTGGCTGGTTTTTGGGTTGTTGTTTTTTTTGAAGCCTGGAGAAGTAGTTGAAATCACATTTGTTGTACCAACAGAAGAGAATATTTGTGTTGAACTGTGATGTTATCCAGTTGGATAACGAAACATCTGCAAGAAAAGAACCAAGCTCAGAGAGCACCAAGGACTCTCATATCTGTTGGTTGTATAGTTTCCTCAGCCTATAATGTATTGTTTCGTTTCGCTTATTGCAGTGTTTAAATTTTTGTTAGCTGAGGTTCAGCGAGGTTGGTGGCTATGTAAATTGATCTAAATAAATGAATAAATATCCACGAATCACGGAAACCCTATAGTAGTTGGACTGACAACCCGCATCCTCTGATAGGCATAAAAAAAATCTTATAAAGACAATAATTATCAGATGATGTTTGCTGAATGGAGCATTATTTCTGTTTCTCCTTTAAGAATGTGGTTACCAGTGGACTTTCTCTTTATGTTTACATTTTTATATTTTCAATGTTTGGACCTACATTAAAGCAAAGACTGTTGGATAGTTTTTTTTTTAAAGTGAAACAATATTTTTTTTTTTATTTCCTGGCATTTGGCACTAACTCTTCCCCCTCACCCCCCTCCCTGTTTTAAAAAAAAGTATTTATTTTTGAAAATGAAAGGCCTATTGCCATATTTTGGGCTTATTTGTATTCTATTTAAGGGCACACACGTAGACCATTGTGCAAAACAGGATGGGATTTGATGGGCTAATTATGAACGTGACACGATAGCAATTTTCCAATATTTGGGGGGGGGCTGCCACAAAGAAGAAGAAGGGGTCAATCTATTTTTCCAAAGCACCAGAAGGCAGGACAAGAAGCAACGGATGGAAACTAATCCAGGAGAGAATCAACTCAGAACTAAGGAGAAACTTCCTAACTGTGAAAACAATTAACCAGTGAAACAGAAGTTGCCTCCAGAAGTTGTGGGTGCTCCATCACTGGAGGTTTTTAAGAATAGATTGGACAGCCAGTTGTCTGAAATGGTCTAGGTAGGGTCTCCTGCTTGAGCAGGGGGTTGGACTAGAAGACCACCAAGGTCCCTTCCAACTCTGTTATTCTGTTATGTAATATAGGAAAATCAGGATTCCAACTTTTAAGACCGGGAGAATATCTTGGCTGTCCTATTAGCATAATGAGAGAGAGAGAGAGAGAGAGAGAAATTGATTGAGCAAAGAGGAAGATAGAAAGAAAGAAATATTCATAGATCACAGGCCCTTTTGTTTCATGTGTAAAACCTGCATACATTTAAAGTCTCTGAAAAACGCAAAAACGCTCCTTTTATGTCTTGGCTAACTCTCTTTTAAACTCAGGCAAACTTGTGGCTGTTATCTTTATTCAGGGAAGAAAGATGGAATCAATTGTTTATGACTCTGCAAAATGTCTGCAAAATATTAGAAAACAGATGGTTTGGGAGTTGCCTGGTTTTGGCGCAGATATATATTTGCTTTACTCCTTTTTTTTAAAGAAAAAGCAGCTTACAGCCCAATATTAATTCACAGTTAGCTTTTCTGAAGCTGATTGAAGTCTGAGGGCTCACACACCCTCAGTTCTGTATAGCTGGCTGTAAAAACGCGAGCTTCACTTGTCTTAATTATAAAAAAATAAGATCCTAAAGAAAAAAANTGCCAATCACAGGGTTAACAATAACATAATCATACTCTAATTAACATTAATCAACTATTAAAATAACATATCTATAACCTCCTTTAACTCTCTTTTAAACAGTACAATTATTAAAAACAATAATAATAACAACACTTTAATAATTAAAAATAATACTAAATAAAATATTCTAACCTTTATACAACCATAATACTCTAAACTTTACTCAAAAACCAAATGATATTTTTTAGTCCCATATTTACGCTCAATATAATCTATCCATCTTCTCCAAACCAAAATATATCTTTCTTGCGAGTGATCCTTCACATAAGCGGAAATCTTGGCCATTTCTGCTAAATTCGAGACTTTGAATGACTATTGGTTTCAGCCCATTTTATGACCTTTTTTTTTTTTGCTTCTTAAGCTAATCACTGCGGTTGTCATGCGATCATTAAGCCAATCTGATTTCCCGCTTTGACTTTGCTTTGTTGGATGGGAAGGTTACAAATGGAGATCATGTGATCCTGAGACATTGCGACCATCATCAGTATAAACCAGTTGCCAACCACCCATACTAACCAGGTTCTCCACTGCCAAAGCAACAACTCAATCTCCCACAAGAGAAGCTGTGTAAGGACTTTATTTAAATGAGCCCAAACACACCGCAGCAACCTGGAACAGCAGAAAAAGGAAATGGAACGTCAATATCAGGGGTCCCCAACCCCCGGTCCGTGCACCGGTACCGGGCCGCGGCATGCCAGCAACCGGTCCACACAAACAAGCAAAGTCCCATCCGTGGGATGCAGGCAGCACACAAAACGACACACTCTCTGGTCCGCGGAAAAACCTTTCTCCACGGAACTGGTCCCTGGTGCCCAAAAGATTGGGGACCTCTGATCTATACAACACATTCCAACAAAATGGATACCCACGCAACTTCATCAAAAAGTCCCGAACCACTCAACCCAATACAGCACAACCAACACAAACCCTAAAAAGAATTACACTGCCATAAATCAAGGATATCTCAGAAACCGCAAATAGACTGTTACCACCACATGGAATCAGTGTAGCACAGAAGCCAACTAAAGCCCTTCAAAGCATCCTAAGCTGACCAAAAGACCCAGCAACGCCAGAAGAAAAAACAGGAGTCTTCTACAACATGCAATGTAAGGACTGCAACATCCACTATGTAGGACAAACAGGCAGAAGACTGGCAGAAGGCATCCATAAACACCAACTGGCAGTCAAAAAGCATGATGGAAATTCTTTGATTTCACAACATATAGACAGATTTTTAACCATCGTTTCCACTGGGAAAATGTGACCATCCTAGACCAAGCCGAATCCAAAAAATGCCAGGGAATTTCTAGAAGCCTGGCACTCTGACAAATCAGCCATCAATGGGCCCATAGACATCAACAACATCTACAGACTATGCAAAAGAGACAATCAACATCAGCCCAAAAGGGAACAAAAAGACCTCAGCACATCTCCATCACTAGCAATCAGCACCCAGATCAGCATAGATTAACTCCAAGGTCAGCTTCAGACCAACAATCAAGTAAGCAAGATCCCAATCAAGAAACTAATGCCAAAGAGCCTTTAGTAAACAACCCAACCAAAGAATACCTAAGAGCCCCCACCCCACCACCCAGACAGGCAAGACACCAGAATATAAACAGACAGCAAACAGCACTCCTTACTAGCACTGATGATGTTACCTCGTTTGGGTCATGAAAGGTNTTTGGCGCAGATATATATTTGCTTTACTCCTTTTTTTTAAAGAAAAAGCAGCTTACAGCCCAATATTAATTCACAGTTAGCTTTTCTGAAGCTGATTGAAGTCTGAGGGCTCACACACCCTCAGTTCTGTATAGCTGGCTGTAAAAACGCGAGCTTCACTTGTCTTAATTATAAAAAAATAAGATCCTAAAGAAAAAAAGAGATCATTTCTCTTTCGCTATACTTAGAGAATCTCTAAGTATAGCTGAAACATCTGCCTCCCGATAAAATCAAAATTAAAAGACATGCATGCATGCTGTGCGTATAATTACGGCGTACGTAGATTATGAATCCAACATATTCCCAAAATATGTCCACGAAGCAATTTCTTTATAGATTGGGGCCAAATGACCACCATTTGCGGCACCTTTGAATTCAACCTTTGCTTCAAGGAGGCTGCTGCATCAGGAGACAAATTTATTTTATTTTATAGAGGTGATTAATCAAGGTGGCCAAGGTTTTTTTTAAAAAAGTAGAAAAGATAAACATCTACTGTATTTCCCTGAAAATAAGCCCTAGTGTGATTTTTTTTCAGGACGCTCATAATATAAGCCCCACCCCTAAATAAGTCCCAGTTAAGATCATCAGCCAGACGGATGCATTTAGTACCGTATTTCCCCAAATATAAGCCCTAATTGGAAAATAAGCCCTAATACGGGGGTCTTCAAGCTTGGCCCTTTTTATGACTTGTGGATTTCAACTCCCAGAATTCCTCAGCCAGCGTGCCTGGTTGAGGAATTCTGGGAGTTGAGGTCCACAAGTCATAAAAGAGCCAAGTTTGAAGACCCCTGCCCTAATGCATCTTTTGGAACAAAAATAATTAATATAAGACCCCGGTCTTATTTTCAGGGAAACATGTATATTAAAATCAAGAACTACCATGGATCAATACATTTTTGGCAATGGGAAAGGCTAAGATTTCAGATTATGGCACTCCAGCTAGTTCTCCACATAGGAGTACAATGGAGTCCCAAATTTCCATTGCTAATCTAGGCAGTTGTTTAAGTGGGTTTCAGCCCATTTTTTTTTATTAAAAATTTTATAAAATTTTACAATATAAATCCCCCCTTCCCCTTCCCACCCTTCCACCCCCCTCCCTCCCCCCTCACTTCCCAGTGCCAATCACAGGGTTAACAATAACATAATCATACTCTAATTAACATTAATCAACTATTAAAATAACATATCTATAACCTCCTTTAACTCTCTTTTAAACAGTACAATTATT
>NW_015390578.1:94789-98045 GCF_001527695.2 Protobothrops mucrosquamatus | reverse complement strand
CTTCAGACCAACAATCAAGTAAGCAAGATCCCAATCAAGAAACTAATGCCAAAGAGCCTTTAGTAAACAACCCAACCAAAGAATACCTAAGAGCCCCCACCCCACCACCCAGACAGGCAAGACACCAGAATATAAACAGACAGCAAACAGCACTCCTTACTAGCACTGATGATGTTACCTCGTTTGGGTCATGAAAGGTCTGCAAGAAAACAAGCAAGTTTAGGGGAGCACCAAGGACCCCTCTGTTGCCAATTGCCCAAATTGTATTCATGGGGTTGCTTGCAACAGTCCTAAGTGTGAAAAATGGGCATGTCACTTTTTTCGATGCAACTTCAAATGGCCACTATAAATGGATGGCTGTGAACAGAGGTCTACTTGTACTGCTGGGAATCAACAGATGTCCTGTGCAAGGTGGCATTGACCCATGGCTCTAGTTCCTACTATAAATCCTTGGAGATGAGCTTTCTTCTCCTAGTACTTTACCCTACCTCAAATCACAGAGTCTCACATAGGAGAGAAATACTCATCGTGAACCAATCTCACTTCATTCCAATAGAATGGTGGATTATGAGCACATCGGACCCCACAGATGGAGAAAGAGTCATGTCTGCATTTTTCCAAATGTGGGCATTATTTATTAAGCAATCCCCAGCGGGCTCTCTCTCCACACCCTTTGCTTGAGTGATCTCAGTTTCTTCCACGTAGGCGGACTCATCTGGTTAATGCCAACAAGCTGATAATATTTATGGGATGCCATACTTAGATCAAAGGTCAATACTTAAAGCAGAGTTGAAAATCTGGCAGGTAATGCCCCAAGTGGTTACACAGTTGAGGGGGAAAAAAAACCAACATAAATTTGCTGCTTCTATGTTCATTTATACTTCGCACTTCCAATACAAAAGGGTAATTTTGAAACACTATAGACTGGAATGACTAAAGGAGCTAAGAAAAAGTGCAACGGAGGCCAAACTGAAATGGAAAAAAAGGCCAAGGGGATGGTAAAAACAAACAAACAACCACCACAAAATTGCACAGAAATTGCACAGAAATATGAGGGTGAAGTTTCGGTCTCTGAAATTGTGGGTTGGTTTCTGAATGTTTCATTACAAGGCTAGGTGACATCTTCAGCAGAGTTTAGGGCAGGGGCAGGCAACCTTGGCTCTTTTATGACTCGTGGACTTCAGTTCCCAGAATTCCTGAGCCAGCCTGGCTCAGCTTGGAAACCTCTCCCTTTTCCCTCAGCATGGCTGGCTCAGGAATTCTGGGAGTTGAAGTCCACGAGTCATAAAAGAGCCAAGGTTGCCTGCCCCTGGTTTAGGGGATGTCAGTGTTCTTCTGTTTATAAGAGCTTTGGGTGTGGGTGTGGGTGTGTTGAGTCTTGTGATGGGGAGGTCAGGATCATTGGGAGTGAACTCCTGGTGGGAGGAAGGTGGTTTGCATGCCTTGGTCACCATAAATCCCTGTCTACTTAAAATGGTCTTCAGCAGAGCAGTCATTAACTCCAAATGGGGTGAGTTTCAATCCCAAACTAGCAAAATCTCAATCCTGCAAATATAAATGGGGGAGAGGGAAAGGTCAATCAAAATCAGTGTGGTGTAGTGGTTAAGCAGAAACCAGGTGACTGCTAATTCTAGTTCTAGTTCTGCTTCAGCCACAAAGCCACTTGGACAACCTTGGCCCAGTCACTTTCTCTCTGCCCTAGGAAGGAGGCAATGGCAAACCATTTCCGAAAACTTGCCAAGAACACTGTAGATCAGGGGTCTTCAAACTTGGCCCTTTGATGACTTGTGGACTTCAACTCCCAAAATTCCTCAGCCAGGCCTGCTAGCTGAGGAATTCTGGGAGTTGAAGTCCACCTGTCATCAAAGGGCCAACTTTGAAGACCCCTGCTGTAGAGATTAGTCAACAAAACTCTAACTCAAAGGCACACACGCATACACACACACAGTGAGAGTTAACTAGGAAGAAGAGTGAAGGCAGGAAAATTGAAGAACCACAGATTTGTTTTATAATGGCTATTGTGGCCATTGCCAACAAAATATCTGCTTATTCGAGGCTGTAACATTACACATGAATTCTCCCTTTCCTTGGCCAAGAGTCACAGCAGATGCAGCTGTCCTGAAAAAAGATAATCAAATGTTTTTAACAATTAGAAGTCCATGTTTTCCAGGATCTACCTGAGAGATTCACTCTGCCCTGTTCAACCCAGGAAATCATTTCTCTGAATTTAATCCACTGGGAATCTCTCGGATGCAGCTGACATTTCAAGGCGTTACGCAACAGCACATCTGTATTTGCTCCCCTCTGAAGTGGAGCCGCGCCAGTGAAATTGCTGCCAATCACATCTAGTATTTCTCAACTCTCTCTGAATTTTAATTTATTCTTCATGCATTTTATTAAATTACAGACCAAAATACAAAAAGAAACAAAAGTTAGAGAACTTGAGAGAAAGAAACAGAGAAGGGCAAAGAAAGAAAAAAAAGTAGTGACTTCTTTCACGCAGCAAAACACGAAACAAAAATTGCAACCTCACCCTTTTGCTTTACAAAACTTCACGACATTCTAGGTGATTTCTAGAATTCCAAAATCATTGTAAATCATCAAAATGTAAAACCCAAATTTCATTGTTTTTCAGTTTTGAGTTAAAAAGTCCAGTCAGAGCTAAAGAGAAAGATATTTTAAATGGCCTCTGCATGAAGACTGGTGAGCTTCAGATGCCAGACCTAGCTAGAATAATGAAAGTGTTGGAACTACAAGGATGAAAAAAGACACACATTGTGTGGGCAGAGGAGGAAAACTGACACCAGATACGGCTTCTCAGAGCTGGCTTGTCTATTATGGGTAGGTAACACTTGGAAGCATGCCTCCAAATATGACTTGTGTTGCAAAGACTCTGCATAATGCGGTGAGTGTGCAAATTCCAGATGCCAGAGCTTTTTGTCATGAATCGTTGTACGTGTTCATGTGTGTCTCGGAACTATTAGAGATGAGGTTAGGAAGGAGCTTTAAACATCCACCAAACTGGGGTAAACCTAAAAAAAAAAAGTAAATGGGATCCCTGCCTCATCTCTAACTCTGAAATCTGAGCACGCCTCCAAGCTAAACTTCCTTATATGGAAGGATCTGGTCTGCAGAGTGTAAATCATGAGTGTTGTCTTGATCCGGGGTGGGTCTGCTTCGGAATCAGTCACTAAATGACAGACACCACAAGCTCGGGAAGCTGGAGATTTCCCCTGCCCTGCTCAAGAGTCTGAAG
>NW_015390578.1:45835-93560 GCF_001527695.2 Protobothrops mucrosquamatus | reverse complement strand
TAGAATAGAATAGAATAGAATAGAATAGAATAGCTGTATCCTCGGGGTCACCAAAGAGTGGTGCAAATGTGTGTAGAGCCTTCTTGGCTGCAGGATGTGTTCCTTCCCTGTTGGAGACAGGCACAGGCAGTTGGGGATGAGTTTGTGTTGTCTGAATCTCAACCCTTCAAATGGTGCGGGAGGATGAATGGATTTCCAGAGAACATTGCAGACTCCAGGAACCATTTACGCTTCAGTTTGAGATGCAGACCACACAGACTCATCCCCCAATAGCCTGTGCCTGTCTCCAACAGGGAAGGGACACATCCTGCATCCAAGAAGGCTCTGCACCCATTTGCACCACTCAGGTGACCCTGAGGACACAGGTAAACCTCCAAGTGGCCTCAAGGACTCTCTAAAAGAAGGCAAATGACCAGCTGTCTGCAAGGAATATAAATCCTTTCATAAAATGGGTCCTCGTTTTACCAACCTCGGAAGGATGGAAGGCTGAGTCAATGTTGAGCTGGTCAGGATCAAACTGCTGGCAGCTGGCAGTCAGCAGAAGTAGCCTGCAATACCGCATTCTAACCACTGCACCACCACGGCTCTGATTCTACGTTCTACATTCTAAGTATCTCTCAAAGTAATTTTGGACCCATTCTCTTAACTGCTATTATCCATCTCTTGTCTAATAAAGTCTGGACGTAGAATCTACAGAGGGGCTAAACGTAACAGGAGAATTTGGAGTCAAAAAGCCATAAGGGGTGGGGTAATCTCTTAACGATTTGAAAAAAATCAAATTAAAAAAAAGAGTAAATTTGGAGAAGCAAAGTCATTGTTCTTTACTTATAAAAAAAGTGGTTTGAAAATTCGATGGGTAAGTTATCACTTCAGGTTTACAAGGCAGGGGAATTCAGTTTTTGGCTTGATGTCATGGTTCCGACAGATGAAACTCTTCAAAACAACTTCGAGGCATTGTTTACTTTAAAGAATCTTTATTTTGAGTAGCATAACATCAGCACTGCATAATTGAAGCCAAAAATTGAATTCCCCTCCCCTGAGCACATAGTATCAAAGCACAATTCCCTCCTCCAATTAACAGTCATAAATCACATTCCCCAATTAGCTTGAAGCACGGGCTTCCTCTCCAGGTCTCCAGCCCGGCCAATTCCTTATCAGCTCTGGTTACAATAACCTTGATTCTCACGCTAGGTTTAGTGTTGTTATGTCCAGCTGGACTCTCCTTCACATCCCCCCCCCATCATCTAACTCTAAAAGCAAAAGGTAAAAGATGGCTACATTTCCATCTCTTGTCAATGCAAAAACATCTGATGTTAGCAGCATTGACAATATTGTTGAAACTGAATTTGGAAAAAGAGTACGAATGAAAATGAATAAGTTTAATATCGTCTGACTGAAAGGTGAGAAGAAAGTCTCATTTGTTAATATAATGTTTGAGCAATGGGAAATTTATATTTACAGTTTGTGCTGCCAGCTGCTGGAAAATCTACGACCAACTTGAGGTGCCTTAAAAATGCAGCAGACTGATAGATAGATCTAATTTCAGAAGATATGAATTGCAGGAACAGGTGAGAGATCAAGAGTAACCTTACACTGTTCTTTCATTTTATTTCATTTTATTTTTAAAAAAAAAGAAATAACAAGACAGGCATCTCTAGGCAAAAATATGTAGAATACCACTGGAAAGGATTATTTTGATGCACTTGTTTCTGTGCACTACAAAATAACAAAGATCTTTCCTAAGGAGGGCAAAGGTGTAAGACAAAAAACAAAACAACCCCCCCCCCAAAAAATAAGAAGGGATGTAAAATGTTTAATATTTGGAAACTAATTTTCAAGCTCGCCGGTTGTTGTTTTGAGTTGCAAATTGGGTGGCTTGCTTTAAACTTCCTGGAAATGTTCAGAGCTTGGAACAAAAGTATGTCAGAACATGTCAACGTGACCTTGATCAAGCCTGAAACCTTTCTAATTTGAAATATTTTTTTTCACACTGTTTGTGAAAACACACCCAAATTGAGTTATTGATTTTTTTTATTTTGATGCAACATGGAGTTGTATGAGGTTTTTTTTCAAGAGTGTTTCACTGTGTTAAAAATTGCTAAAATTTAGCAGATGCTTCACTCTTTTAAATATCGTTATGATAGAATAGTAATTCATTTGCTACATTTCTGTTTTAATAATATTATGACTTTAATAACAAATCATTGAAATCCATATGAGTGAGATGGGGAATCTATAAATTTCAGAGAGAGAGACAGAGATGGAACAATGGTAGATAGATGATAGAATGGAATGATAATAGACAGACAGACAGATAGATATGGTAGGTAAGTAGATAGGTAAGTAGATAGATAGATAGATAGATAGATAGATAGATAGATAGATAGATAGATAGATAGATAGATAGATAGATAGATAGATAGATAGATAGATAGATAGATAGATAGATACAGAGGTTCTAGAAATATCAGAGAGTAGTATTTACTGCTTTCATTTTAATATTCCTCATCAACTTTCTAGCCCTCATGGTTATATTTTTATAGACAGAAAGTAAAGAAGACCAGGTACATTTCTCAGTTTTTACTGTTTGTTTTGTCTTTCTCAATCCCGTGTCTTGTGATAGTCCATTTCAGAGCTTTGGCATTCTGCTAAAAGAGCTCACTTAGATATAATTGGGATCACACTTAGCTCTCCAAGTGGAGATCATCTTATGAAAGTTTCCCTCGAATGTGCTCGAATTCAAAATAGCTAAACTATCTAGGGCTAACTATCTAAGATAGGCACCTAGCCATAAATCCTGCTGAACTTGGTAAGGCCTATTTTTAAATAGATGCCATTGAGGTAAATTGAGGCTAGAACGACTGACATCAGGGCTCTGTTTTGAAGAAAGACTGGCCAAACCCTCATTCAAGGCTTTGAAAGAAACAGGGCCGTCACAGGAAATAAACAAGGGTTGTGAACTCTTAGGACCAGAACACAAAAGATGCCATCTATAATGAAAAGATCTTTCCAGGGTTCTCTCTCCAGGCTCTAATTTTAGACTTCCAAGAATCTAAACCACTTCACAATATTCGAAGTACAATTTGTGGCCTGTACAAGAAAGACTTGTTCTATGTGATGGGGTTTGTTTCCACAGAAAACTGCACGGGATCTTCTTAATGCTCAGTACTGGAGCATTCACAACTTCTGGAGGCATTGACAACTTCTAGTCTATACCATTTCAGACAAATGGTTGTCCAATCTCTTCTTGAAAACTTCCAGTGTTGGAGCATTCACAACTTCTGGAAGCAGGTTGTTCCACTGGTTAATTGTTCTAACTGTCAGGAAATTTCTCCTGAGTTCTAGGTTGCTTCTCTCTTTGATTAGTTTCCATCTGTTGCTTCTTGTCCTGCCTTCAGGTGCATTGGAGAATAGCTTGACTCCCTCTTCTTTGGGGCAACCCCTGATATACTGGAAGACTGCTATCATGTCACCCCTGGTCCTTCTCTTCATTAGACCAGACATACCCAATTCCAGCAACCATTCTTTGTATGTTTTAGCCTCCAGTCCCCTGATAATCTTTGTTGCTCTTCCCTGCATACTTTCTAGTGTCCCAACTCTTTTTTACATCGTGGTGACCAAAACTGGATGCCGTATTCCAAGTGTGGCCTTACCAAGGCATTATAAAGTGGTATTAACACTTCACATCATCTTGATTCTATCCCTCTGTTAATGCAGCCTAGAACTGTGCTGGTTTTTTTGGAAGCTGCAGCACATGGCTGGCTCATATTTAAGTGATTGTCAACTAAGACTCCGAGATCCCTCTCACAGTTACTACTATTGAGCAACTACTATACTGTACCTGTGCATTTGGTTTTTCTTGCCTAAATGTAGAACCTTATTCACCATTGAATTCCATTTAATTAGATAGCACCCAATGTTCAAGTCTGTCGAGATCCTTCTGTATCTTAAATCTATCTTCCGGAGTGTTGGCTATTCCTGCCAGCTTGGTGTCATCTGTACATTTGATGAGTTCCTTATCTATCTCCTCATTCAAATCATTGATGAAGATGTTGAAGAGCACTGGGCCCAGAACAGAGCCCTGGGGCACTCCACTACACACTTCCCTCCATGTAGATGTAGTTCCATTGAGGACCACACGTCAGCAGATGAGAAAGAAAAGTAAGTTTCTATGCTTTTCTTTGAGCTCCGAACGTAGCTTCATTAAGCTACTCTGAACCAATAATTCAGTTTTGATATTCACTTTTTCCAAACTCAGAACATGCGATGCCAGGAGAGAGATTGGGAGAGAGAGAGAGCTCACAGATGTGATTATTTTGGCACAAGGGCTGTTACCAAGAGGAGTTTCCTCTGTTTATTAAACTATTCGCCATATTTTTTGTGTGGTTTGATTGAGTTACAAACAAAACAGGCTGCACAGCCTGTTATCAAATCAGGCCTTTTGAAAATAAAAACAAAACAAAACCGAATCGTGCTCTATTTTACACTCCCACCTTCACCTATTACCTCAGCAGGTGGCAGCATCTGCCTGAGCAAAATTTCTGAGGTAAGAAGCTAAGCAGGTTCAGTCCTGGTTAGTATTTGGATGGGAATAACCCTGGAAAATTCAAGGGCTGTAGAGCAGACTAATGATAACTTTGTCTTATTCCCAATAATTCTACCAGGATATGCTGATGAACTCACCGAGAATCAACCTGAACCTAGAACCTAGCATAACAAGGTTGGAAGGAACCTTGAAGGTCTTCTAGTCCAACTGCCTGCTCCAGCAGGAGACCTTATACAATTCCAGATAAATAATTGTCCAATCTTTTCTTGAAAACCTGTAGTGATGAAGCACCCACAGTTCTGGGAGGCAAGCTATTCCGTTGATCAATTGTTCTCACTGACAGGAAATTCCTTAGTTCTAGCTTGGATCCCTCTTTAATAAGTTTGCATCCGTTATCTCTTGTCCTGCCCTCAGATGCTTGGGAGAACAGGTTGACCCCTTCTTCTCTGTGATAGCCCTTCATTATACTAGACATTCCCAGTTCCCTCAAATGTCCATTGAATGGTTTAGCCTTCAGTCCCCTAATCATCTTTGTTACTCTTCTCTGCACTCTTTGAAGATTTCATGAACCATTTATTATAACCACTAATATGTCTCCTTTTACGGTATCATCACATGAAAAAAGTATTGAATTTCTAGAACAGTTGCTGAAATTGGGTATGTCTAGTTTAATGAAAAGAAAAGCTCGGGGTGACATGGTAGTAGTCTTCCAATATCTCAGGGGTTGCCCCAAAGAAGAGGGAGTCAAGCTATTCTCCAAAGCCCCAGAAGGCAGGACAAGAAGCAACGGATGGAAACTGATTAAGGAGAGAAGCAACCTAGAACTAAGGAGGAATTTCCTGACAGTTAATCAGTGGAACAACTTGCCTCCAGAAGTTGTGAATGCTCCAACACTGAAAGTTTTTAAGAAGAGATTGTACAACCATTTGTCTGAAATGGTATAGGGTTTCCTGCCTGAGCAGGGGGTTGGACTAGAAGATCTCCAAGGTCCCTTCCAACTCTGTTATCCTATCCTATCCTATCCTATCCTATCCTATCCTATCCTATCCTATCCTATCCTATCCTATCCTATCCTACTCTACTCTACTCTACTCTACTCTACTCTACTCTACTCTACTCTACTCTACTCTACTCTACTCTACTCTACCCTACCCTATCCTATTCTATATTCTACTCTACTCTACTCTACTCTACTCTACTCTACTCTACTCTACTCTACTCTACTCTACTCTATTCTATTCTATTCTAGATGAACAAAGCTCTGTCATTAGTTATCAGAGAAAGAAATATCTATCAAGTACCCTATTCTTTTTTTCATTCTGAGACCTCTTTCTGGGACACTAATCCCAAATGAATCATGTCCCAATCTGTAAAGTAACCAGAAACCCCCCCCGCCCCGAAGAAGCTGGTAAGTCAGGAGACAACTTTTGACCTCGGCATCAGAAACAACGAATGGATTCCAGTGTAGGCTGATACACTTGCCCGAAACTATTTTTGAACACAATCAAGGCAGTGTAAAAAGAAACAAAGATCTACACAGAGGAAGGATTTTCTAAACACTGCCTAACCTGCATGTGCTGATTCCAGTTTAACAAGAAAGAGAAGCACTAAAAATGGAGGTTTTGTTACAAGACACAAAGATGGCCCACTAATGGACAGGAAATGGTTATCTTGGAAACAATGCAATGGACGCTGTTGTAGACTTGTGACAGCTTGATGGCAAATGCCTGCCTTAAAAGGCACCGATAAACATCAGCTGACATCTAGAAGCTGAAATGGCAGTCCAGTTCTTCTGCCAAAATGACACTTAAAGCCACTCTATTAGGAGGCTGTAAAGATTAGCATTTTTTTTCTTTCTGATGAGAGCAAGACAATCTGGCAAGGAACAAACTTCAAAAGACTTAAAAAGCTGCAATCCTGCTGCCTGCTGGAGAATAGGGATAGAATCAAGATCACGTGAAGTGTTAATATACCACTTTGCAAGGCCTTGGGGTAAGGCCACACTTGGAATACCGCATCCAGTTTTGGTCACCACGATGTAAAAAAGATGTTGAGACTCTTGAAAGAGTGCAGAGAAGAGCAACAAAGATGATCAGGGGACTGGAGGCTAAAACATATAAGGAACGGTTGCTGGAATTGGGTATGCCTAGTTTAATGAAGAGAAGGACTACGGGTGACATGATAACAGTCTTCCAGTATCTCAGGGGCTGCCCCAAAGAAGAGGGAGTCAAGCTATTCTCCAAAGCACCTGAGGGCAGGACAAGAAGCAATGGATGGAAACTCATCAAGGAGAGAAGCAACCTAGAACTAAGGAGAAATTTCCTGACTGTTAGAACAATTAATCAGTGGAACGACCTGCCTAAGGAAATTAGATATATTTAGTCTAACAAAGAGAAGGACTAGGGGGTGATATGATTAGCAATCTATCAATATTTGAGTGGTTTTCACAGAGAAACCCAATGCAGATGAGGGCAGGACACGAAGTAACAGATGGAAACCTATCAAGGAGAGAAGCAACCTAGAACTAAGGAGACATTTCCTGACAATGAGAACAATTAATTAGTAGGAAGGCTCCCTTCCAGAAGTTGTGGGTGCTCCATCATGGGAGGTTTTCAATTTTGATCACATGACCACAGGGGAGGCTGCAATGGTCGTAAATGTGAAAAACGGTCATAAGTCTCTCTTTTCAGTGCTGTGGTCCCTTCAAACGGTCACTAAATAAACTGGTGGAAGTCAAAAGCTATCTGTGCTTCAGGCGGGATCCACCTACATCATTACAAGTCTATTTTTATATCATTAATGGCTTCACCGGTAGACATAGTTCTTATTCTTCCTTTTTTCTTTTTCTATTTTTTTTGGGGGGGGTCTTGCTCTGCCTAGATTTATATTTCTCCTTGCTTCCAACATTACTCTGCAGCTGACCGTAGAGATTCTGGGATTACATTCCATCACGCTGAACTATCCAGGGAATGCAATTAAAATATACATCCTGCAGTACCTTACAAATTCTAAAAGCAATCTAATCTCTGAACTTGGTCTGCTTTTGAATTTGGGGGAGTGGTGACAGTCTCCAAGAAGAAGAAAGAAGGTGGGTGAAGGAGTGAAGAAGCAATGGGGGGAGGGGAATGTATTTTTTGTTACTGCTTTGGCTAATTTAAATTAGCCTGACAAAGAAGTCTGCAACGACTAAGTAGCTATTGAATCCTAAGCTGTTCACCATATCTACATTGCCTGCAGACTTTTCTTTGACACAAGATTCTCCCTACAGTCTATTATATCAAATTTGCAGAGGATACTAAGCTGGCAGGAATAGCCAACACCCTAGACAGGCTCCAGATCCAGATGGATCTTGACAGATGAAACACTGGGCCCTATCTAACAAAATGAAATTCAATGTAGAGAAAAGTAAAGTCTTACAATTAGGCAAAAGGACACATATAGATTGGGTGAAACCAGGTTTAGTAGCAGTAACTGTGAGAAGGATCTTGGAGTCTTAGCGAACAATCAATTAAATATGAACCAACAGTGTTGCGGCAGTAGCCAAAAAAGCTATTGCAATCCTAAGTTGTGTTAACAGAGGGATCCAGTCAAGATCACGTGAGGTACTAATACCACTCCATAAAGCCTTTGTAAGACCACACCTAGAATAACACAACCAGTTTTGGTCACCATACTATAAAAACGATGCTGAGACTCTAGAAAGAGTGCAGAGAAGAGCAACAAAGATGATTAGGGGACTGGAGGCTAAAACATATGAAGAACAGTTGCAGGAACTGGGCATGGCTGGTCTAGTGAAGACCAGGACCAGGGGAGACATGATAACAGTCTTCCAATAATTGAGGGGCTGTCCCAGAGAAAAGGGGGTCAACCTATTTTCCAAAGCACCTGAAGGCCAGACAAGGAATAATGGATGGAAACTGATCAAGGAGAGATTCAACCTAGAAATAAGGAGAAATTTCCTGACAGTGAGAACAATCAACCAATGGAACTGAAGTTGCCTTCAGAAGTTGTGGGAGCATCATCCCTGGAGGCTTTCAAGAAGAGACTGGACTGCCATCTGTCAGAAATGGTGTAGGGTCTCCTGCTTGGGCAGGGGGTTGGACTAGATGACCTACAGGGTCCCTTCCATCTCTATTCTGTTCTATTCTTTTTTGCAACCTTCTGACAAGCAATGTCAGATTCCAGAAGAGGTCACTTAGGCTTTCAGCACTTAATCCACCTAGGACAGGGGTCTTCAAACTTGGCAACTTTAAGACTTGTGGACTTCAACTCCCAGAATTCCTCAGCCAGCCAAGACTCCTGACCAAGGAGATCAACGTAAGTCATCTTTGGCTGTATTACCTAGAGATGCCTGTCTTGTTTTTCCCATACAACATGTTTCGGAACTTTAAGATGTGCAAAAATCTGTTCCTATTGGGTCACCTTGCCTTGCCTCGCAAGAGAAACAACTGAGGCAGGAGAAGGATGGACAGCGAGATAAGGGGCTTATAAATTTAATAACTAACTAACTACGGGCAGTTCTTGACTTACAACAATTCATTTAGTGACTATTCAAAGCTACAACGGCACTGAAAAAGGTGACGTATGACCCATTTTTCACACTTACAACCATTGCAGTATCCCCATAGTCACGTGATCAAAATTCGGACGCCGGGAAACTGGCATGTACTTAGGACGGTTGCAGGGTCCCAGGCCCATGTGATCAGCTTTTGCGACCTTCTGACAAAGTCACTCAACAACCTGGTTACCGACTTAACAACTGCAGTGATTCGCTTAACAAACTGTGGGAAGAAAGGTTGGGAAATGGGGCAAAACCCACTTAACAAAGGTCTCACTTAGCAACAGAAAACTGGGGGCTCCATTGTGGTCGTACGTTGAACACTGCCTATAAATAGGAACATCACATTTCGTGCCGGAATGGTTCCTTCCCAACCCAAGAACGCACTGCTGCTTTGCGCCGAGGAAATGACCTCCCTCCATCTGCCCAGCATTTTCAAAACTCTTCTGCGAACATATATAAGAATCTTCTGCTTCTGGTCTGTGGCTGTTAATAAAAATTATTCTTATTAAACATTTCTGCAAGCAGCAGCCCCTTCCCCACCGTCCTGGTTACCTCCATTTTGTAAAGCAGCAGGTGCCAAAGCAAATTTAGCCGCGGCCTATTTTTACCGCTCGAGAAACAGCTGCGTGGAGGGAAGTCAAATAAACAAAACACCACGCCGAACGAAAATTTCAGCGCTGGTAAGATATCCGGCATTCGCTCCCCATGGAGTGCAGTTCAAAAAGGACCAGAAAACTCTGTAATTTAAGTACTTAGATATGTTCCTGGTTCATTCAGTTAGCTATAAAAGGAGTCCTTCCAGATGTTACTCCGGTAATTGTTGCCACATTTAAGGGGGCGCTGCTCATCTCCGTTTCAAGGCTTTTGCACCAGTGCTCTCAGAAGACATTTCCCTGGTCGTGGGGCCAGCATGACATCGTGGAGCCCTGTTACCTTCCCACTGCAGTGGTACCTATTTATCTACTCGCATTTGCATGCTTTCGAACTACTAGATTGGCAGGAGCTGCGGCGAGGACGGGAGCTCACCCCGTCATGGATAGCTCAAGTCTTGAGCCCAGGCTGCTAGCTTTCCAGCCGACAAGCCCAGCACCTTAACCATTGAGCAACCCCACCGTCTCAGGTTAGATATATGGGATCCGAATTATAGCTGAGGGAACATAACCTGGTTCAAGAGAAAGAAGGCTCCCTTGCAGTGGTGGGATTCAAACACGTGAACAATCGGTTCTCTGCGTGAATGCCACTTCCAGAAGTCCATTCTGGGCCTAGGCCTCTGAGGCCCAGAATGGACTTCTGGAAGCGGTGTCCACGCACTTCTGGTGGACCGTTCTGGGCCTGGGAGGCCTCCTCCAGGCCTCCAAGGTCCAGAACAGACTTCCAGAAGCGGCATCCACGCACTTCCAGTGGTCCATCCATTCTGGGCCTGGGAGGCCTCTTCCAGGCCTCCGAGGCTGAGAATGGACTTCTGAAAATGGTGTCCATGCACTTCCGGAGGGCTGTTCTGGGCCTTGCAAAAAAGGGCTAGGGCTTCAGCCAGTTCACCAAACTCAACAAAAAAATTAGCTACCGGTTTTGCTGAACTGGTGCGAACCGGCTGAATCCCACCACTGCTCCCATGATGACTCCAGGAGAAAGGCCCAATAACGGATGGCTAATAGAATAGGGACAGTGAGGTACCCGTCACACTTTTCTAGCTCAGTAGATTGAACAAAGTGTGTGGCAACATGAAACATGATGCCCAGCAGAAATTGGATTAAAGAAACTGAAGACCAGCAGTGATGGAGGCAAAGCTGCCTATGTTCACAACTATTAAGCAATGAAATAGCTTGCCTCCCAGAATCGTGGGTGCTCCATGGCTGGAAATTTCAGAAAAGGTTCGACAACCATTTGTCCAAGATGGTATGAGGATTCCTTCCTTGAGCACGGAGTTGGACTAGAAGATCTCCAATCCTATTTGTCTATGATCGCTCCCATTGTTTTCTCTAGTGGAGCATTCCACAACTGGGTGGCCACCAGATGTGAGGACTTTAACTCCAGAATTCCCAATATGTGTGGTCATTACTGACCATTATTGGGGAAGCTGAAGTCCACACATCTAGAGAACTCCCCAGATTGAGGACAAGTCTGGTCTACTGCTTTTATTCATCCTAATAATATACAGTTGAGTCACAGTATGTTAACAGCATCCTTGACTTAAATATGATAATCAGATCAGGGTTGCTAAACCACACGCAACCACTAGATGTCAGCAAAGAGATATGGTGGTGGTGGTGGGAATAAATTCCACCACCTACTGGTCAACTGATTTTTTGCAGCACGGATAGAGGAGTCCTCACTTTTACAATTATGGGTTTTCTAGGAATAAATCCTAAAATGATTTAAGTCTCCAAGAAGTTGCAACAGTTGCCCAGTTCTCATGGCAAATAGCCTGCTAGGAAAATTTACTCTGCCCACATGGCTGATTCTCTCTAAGATTTACAACTTTCCTTAAGGATCCAGCAAGCTTTCCACATACCTAAACGAGGGCAGAAGGATTTGTTCAAAACCCAAGCATATAAACAATGGACCAAATAGTAATACGAATTCCACTGTCTGCAACCGAAGATCAAAAGTGTTGGTTAATGTGGCTTTTTTCCACACACGATTCCGTTCCTCCAGGTTACAGATGGAGCCAGGGTAAAGGGAATATTTCAACATATCATGGGAAAAGCTGAGTTTTTCCCCTCCTCTTTTGTTTCAGTCTGGCCTGGAGCAACAACAATCCTGGCCCCTCTTTGCTTTCCAACCGAGTTTGGCAGGCCACCCTAAAGAGGTCAGAGAAGGTTCAAGGGAGAAAGTGCAGCGTTTATCCCATCTTTAAATATATAGCAATTCAGTCTTGAGAACAGCATTCTAACTATCATGTCTGAAGCTCATTCAAAGGAAAGAAATATCCTCCCCAAACATCATCTAAAGAACATCCTACGCAATTAATGCTTTGAACTCCAGGCAGCCATGCAACTATCTTCATCTTGAAGATTTTGCTGCACCAATTTCTGGTTGAATTGAAGCCCTGCAACCAAAGTGTTGGCTTTCTCTTTCAAACCACAACGTCAACTTCAGTCTTCCTTAAATCCGTAGCTTTTTATGCTTTCTGCCCTCTGATATTTCCACCACAAAGAAGAGGGGGTTCACCCATTCCCCAAAGCAGCTGAAGGCAGAACAAGAAGAAATGGACGGAAACTAATCAAGGTGGGAACCAACCTATAACGGAGGAGAAGTTTCCTGACAAAACAGTGAGTGGAACGGTTTCCCTTAAGAAGTTGTGGATGCTCCATCACTGGAGGTTTTTAAGAAGAGATTGTCCGGAATGGTACAAGGTCTCCTGGTTTGTGCAAGGGGTTGGACTAGAAGACCACCAAGGTCCCTTCCAACTCTGTTATTCTGTTACATTCCTTCCATCCTCGGCTTCAAAGAGCTCAACCCATTCTCTTATTTAGTCTTCTTCTCTTACTCTCTTATTTCCTCTGCCACCCTTTCCTCAGAGACCTGTCTGGTCTTCTTTCTCTTCAGGACCTCTTTGGTGACAAGGGAAATTAGCAGTACTTTCTCACAGCAGAAAATTACTATGAAGTTGTTTCTCAGCCAACGGTGAAGTTTAGAGCTAATTCTACACAGACAGAAGAAGGAAATATTGCATGCAGCGTTAATTTCCTGAAAAGCCACATGTTGGGTTTCTAGCCCCCGACATGTTAAGATACATATGAATGGGCATGAATAATGTTACAGTAAAACATATTAAGCAACAGAGACCTAAGGCTTCTGTGTGTCGGTCTAGTTCCCTATTTCTCCCCTAGCCCAAGTCCCTTATGAATTCTAAACAAAGTAGAATAAATTATGCAAAACAATATTAAATGCAGAGAAGACAGACGGGAATCTTCTCCCATCAAGCATGATCAGCAGCAGAAGACCTCACAGTGGTATGGAAATAGAGTTTTTTTCCCCTAGACTGGCTGGGAGGAATATGCCATGTTGGCCGGCATTCCCAGCCACAGCAAAGAACACAGCAAGGAAGCTTCATAAAATGTTGAATTGTAGAGTTGGAAGGAAGAGTTACGTTACAGATTCCAATTCCCTGCAGCAATCCAAAGAAAGCAATTCCAAACAGATGTCTGTTCACAGCCTTCTCTTGAACATGCACAATGGAAGGCAGCACATTCAACTCTCCGCTTTTGGTTCCCTTGTCAAACTCTCTGAGTTAGAAAGACCCCCACCCCTCTAAAAATGTAACTGGAATCTCCGCTCCGGTAACTTGAATCCATCATTCCGCATTCTGCACAAAAAGGGGGTCTTGGGCTTCACTTGAGAGGCAGAATAAAATACAGAATATCAAGGTGGGAGGGAGTTTGGAGATCTTCTAAGCCACGGGTAGGCAACCTTGGCTCTTTTATGACTCGTGGACTTCAACTCCCAGAATTCCTGAGCCAGCCACGCTGAGGGGAAAGGGAGAGGTTTCCAAGCTGAGCCAGGAATTCTGGGAGTTGAAGTCCACGAGTCATAAAAGAGCCAAGGTTGCCTACCCCTGTTCTAAGCCAACCGCCCACTCAAGCAGGAGACCCTACACCATTTCAGACAAATGGCTGTCCAGTCTCTTCTTCAAAACCTCCCACAATGTACGCAGGGAAGCCGTTCCATTGGTTAATTGTTCTCACAGTCAGGAAATTTACCCTTATTTCTAGATTGGTTCTCTCCTCAACAAATTTCCATCTGCTTCCATCTGCCTTCAGGTGCTTTGAAGAATAGGTTGACCCCCTTCTTCTTTGTGGCAGCCCCTTAGATATTGGATGCCTGCTATCATGTCACCCCTAGTCCTTCTCTTCATTAGACTCTGTGATGAACTTTATATTTCAAGAAACGAGGCAGGAAGACCACAAGAGTTCACTGTTTTCATGGTGAGTACGTGCTGCGTGGAAATAATTTGAGGGCAGAACTCATTCTGTTCTCCTTGGGGAAGTCTATGAGAGTGCACAGGGCCAACGAAAGAAATTTGCCCAGTCCTGCACCATCGAAAAGGAGACCGGATGATAAATTACCGTGCTTCTTTTCCCCACCCAATTTGGCTAAATGGTTGTTAAGGCACAGCCAAACGACCATGGCACGGAGTTTATCTGCTGGTCCTCACCAGAACGGGTGTGAGGCTCAATCTTAGCAGAGCAAAGGGAAGCTGTAGGACTGCTGGATCAGCAAACCATCCTGAAAAAAAACAACCAACCGATGTCCCCTTTCTAAAAACTCACATCTGGCAGGAAGCCTTCGCTTTTGGGTGTGAAGGTTTTTTGTTTCCTTTTTTTTTTTTTTTAATGGAGGCCTGGCTTTTCCCTTTCTGCCTACTCTATCCACTCCATGCCCCACATGCCTTCTCAATCTTTCTTTCGGGGGCCACCTATTTTCTTAATTTAGATTAGAACCACTTAGTCTTTGGGAGGAAACGTAAACATATCTGTAGGATTCACAATTAGCCGGTTAGCCCTGAGCTGCTGATACAGTTATCACTGGGAGGGTTTTTGTTTATGATAAGTAGAATAAGCAGAAGCTACAGCAGAAGTATCACCACCGCAGTTCAAGACAGGCTACCACATTGCATAGGCTGCGGATCTGTTCAAGCTCAGGGCTACTAAGCAGGTAACAGCCATGAGATGCATTTTTCCAGAAGGCCAATCTCTGACCTCTTCCATAAATTAAGACAATGTTTTCTTTCCTTTCTTAAACAGAGGGATAGGATTAAGGTCACGTAAAGTATTAATACCATTTAATAATGTCCTGGTAAAGCCACACTTGGAATAGTGCATCCAGTTTTGGTCACCACGATGGAAAAAAAAAAAGATGTTGAGACACTAGAAAGAGTGCAGAGAAGAGCAACAAAGATGATCAGGGGACTGGAGGCTAAAACATATAAGGAACGGTTGCTGGAATTGGATAGGTCTAGTTTAATGAAGAGAAGGATAGCAGTGTTCCAGTATCTCAGGGGCTGCCACAAAGAAGAGGGAGTCAAGCTATTCTCCAAAGCGCCTGAAGGCAGGACAAGAAGCAACGGATGCAAACTATTCAAGGAGAGAAGCAACCTAGAACTAAGCAGGAATTTCCTGACAGTGAGCATAATTAACCAGTGGAACGATCTGCCTCCAGAAGCTGTGGTTGCTCCATCACTGGAAGTTTTCAAGAAAGGATTAGACAACCATTTTTCTGAAATGGTATAGGGTTTCCTGCCTGAGAAGGGGGTTGGACTAGAAGACCTCCAAGGTCCCTTCCAACTCTGTTTTCTTCTCTACTCTACTCTACTCTACTCTACTCTACTCTACTCTACTCTACTCTATTCTATTCTATTCTATTCTATTCCATTCCTTCTTTTCTCCAGACTGGCCATTCCCAAATCTTGCAACCATTCTTCATATGTTTTAGTCTCCAGGCCTATAATCCTCTTTGTTGCTCTTCTTCGCACTTTCTTTCCAAAGTCTCAACAACTTTTTCGTATTTGGATCTTCCCCCCATAGTTTCAAACAGGAGTTGGACAGGCCCCGTGTTGAGATAACCTTTGGGGAATGCAAACATTCAGCTCCTCACTGGCTGACTAGCTTTGGTTCTCCTATCTCATATTACACCAGATGTCAGGCAACTGCCTTCTCTCTCTCTCTAAGTCCCATCCCGCTCAAAAGAGAAACCCCATCAGACTCTTATTCAGAGCAGTTGCTGATTTGGCCCAGCTAGCCTTCGCATGCATCACTCCGGTTCTTAAATGAGCAGCAATGGTGCCATAGAAGCCCATGGTGTCCAAAGTCTCTGTTGTTAGGTGAGACATTTGTTAACTGAGTTCCACAACCTTTCTTGCCCCTTTTGTTAAGGGCATTGTAGCAATTGTTAAATCAGTAACACAGTTCTTTTGTGAATCTGTTTTTTTCCCATTGATTTTGCTTGTCAGAAGGTCTCAAATAATAGAATAGAATAGAGTAGAGTAGAGTAGAGTAGAGTAGAGTAGAGTAGAGTAGAGTAGAGTAGAGTAAAGTAGAGTAGAATGCAGAATAGAATAGAATGCAGAATAGAATAGAGTAGAATAGAATAGAATAGAATAGAATGCAGAATAGAATAGAATGCAGAATGGAATAGAATAGAATGCAGAATAGAATAGAATGCAGAATAGAGTAGAGTAGAATAGAATAGAATAGAATAGAATAGAATAGAATAGAATAGAGTGGACTAGACTAGACTAGACTAGACTGGATTGGACTAGACTAGACTAGACTAGACTAGACTAGACTAGACTAGAATAGAATAGAATAGAATAGAATAGAATAGAATAGAATAGAATAGAATAGAATAGAAATAGAGTAGAGTAGAGTAAAGTAGAGTAGAATGCAGAATAGAATAGAGTAGAGTAGAATAGAATGCAGAATAGAATAGAATGCAGAATAGAATAGAATGCAGAATAGAATAGAATGCAGAATAGAATAGAACAGAATGGAATAGAGTGGCCTAGACTAGACTAGACTAGACTAGAATAGAATAGAATAGGAGCTGGAAGGGACCTTGGAGGACTAGAAGACCTCTGAGGTCCCTTTCAGCTTCTATTCTGATTGATTGATTGATTGATTCCTTCTGGGGAAAAATTGTTTGGTAAATGATCATTTTTTGATACTCATTGCGCATCCTGGAACCAGAACGATGAGTACCGCGGTACCAGTTATCTCGTATGACAGAGGTCCCCGACCTTTTGGGCACCAGGGACCGGTTCCGTGGAGAAAGGTTTTTCCGTGAACCGGAGAGTGCGTGGTTTTGTGTGCTGCCTGCATCCCACAGATGAGGCTTTGCTTGTTTGTGCGGACCAGTTGCTGGCATTCCACAAATGGGGGGGGGGTTGGGGGGTTGGGGACCTCTGTTATAGGACACCGTCCAAAGAAATGGCTGTGTTAGTTAGACAGCCCTAACTCAGGAAAGACAACCTACTCCGTGCTCCCAGCATTGCCTGTTGTCTAATTTTTGTGTGTCTGTGCGTGATTTTAATAGTTGCATAAAATTATACACGTTCTCCTATCCCTAGGAATCTTAAACAACAACAGCAACAATTAACTTTGTGGACTGGAAGCTGGACAAGAATTGCAAAACTCCTGACTTCCTTCCTCTCTTGGGGAAACACACGGCCAGATTTGCTAGCCTTGATTCGCTATCCCCGTTTCCATTCACTCCTCACCCCCCACTCCGCTTTGTTTCGAAAACTTTCCCAGTGTTATTTTATTGCTTGGATTCTAAAGTTTCAGCTGTTCTAGGAATCTTCTCCTCCAAGAAACCCGATGCACCCAAAAAAAAGAAGGCTGTTTTTATTTGGAGAGAAAGGGGGGGGGGGTTAGATCTCACATCTGGTTCCCATTAGCAGCTTATGAGTGCCGAAGTAGGAATGGTGCAGTTGAGCGTTTAAAAATGTATTTCAGGGGAGAGGGAAAAAAAAAAACCTTCTCAGTGGGCTGTACAAGGAATGCTAACCGGCCTACAATTCTTATTCTGTTGTGTTTTTTTTTTCCACCCCCTGTACCTAAAGATATTCCTCAACTGAACAATTGTTGGTTTAGCAACCTGCTCGAAGTTACAAGTGGCTTAAGGGCATTTTTCAGTCTTACAACCGTCGCAAGCTTCCCTATAGCCACGTGATCCAAATTCAGAGGCTTGGAAACTGGCATGTACTTAGGACGGTTGCAGCGTCCCGGGCTCACGTCATCCCCTTTTTATGAGCTTCGGACCAGCCAAATCAATGGGGAAGCCAGATTCATTTAACGACCGTATTAGTAGCTTAACGACTTAAGAACTGGGGCAAGAAAAGTCATCAGAGGGGGCAAAATTCCCTGAATTGCTGGCTTAAGGAAAGCCCTGTGATCATTTTGTCCTGTGATAATTTAGCAAAAAAAAATAAAAGTGATTATTTCTTTTATGATCGTAAACCAGGCCTAGTCTTGGCAACTGGTTTCCCCCAGCTTTGGGTCGGCATTCATCTATTACGTCATAGGATGGGGGAATCTGGCAATTTCCCAGGAGATGCCAGGTGTGTTTTGAGCACCGTGAGAACCAAATTTTCGGTCCCCTCCCCCTCAAGACCCCTGCCAAATAAATTCATTTTCTTTCTTTCTTTCTTTCTTTCTTTCTTTCTTTCTTTCTTTCTTTCTTTCTTTCTTTCTTTCTTTCTTTCTTTCTTTCTTTCTTCTTTCTTTCTTTTCTTTCTTCTTTCTTTCTTTCTTTCTTTCTTTCTTTCTTTCTTTCTCTCTCTCTCTCTCACTCTCCTTCCTTCCTTCCTTCCTTCCTTCTTTCCTTCTTTCCTTCCTCCCTCCCTTTCTTTCTTTCTTTTTCTTTTTCTCTTTCTTTCTCTCTCTCTCACTTTCCTTCCTTCCTTCTTTCCTCCCTCCCTCCCTTTTTCTTTCTTTCTTTCTTTCTTTCTCTTTCTTTTTTTCTCTTTCTCTTTCTTTTTCTGTCTCTCTCCCTTTCCCTCTTCTTCCTCCCTCCCTCCCTCTTTCTTCTTTCTTCTTTCTCTTTCTTTCTTTGTTTTTCTTTCTTTTTCTTTCTTTCTTTCTTTCTTTCTTCTTTCTTTCTTTCTTTCTTTCTCTCTCTCTCTTTCTCTCTCTCTCCTTCCTTCTTTCTTTCCTTCCTCCCTCCCTCCCTTTTTCCTTCCTTCCTTCCTTCCTTCCTTCCTTCCTTCCTTCCTTCCTTCCTTCCTTCCTTTCTTTCTTTCTTTCTTTCTTTCTCTTTCTGTCTCTCTCCCTCTCCCTCTTCTTCCTCCCTCCCTATTTCTTCTTTCTTTCTTTCTTTCTTTCTTTCTTTCTTTCTTTCTTTCTTTCTTTCTTTCTTTCTTTCTTTCCTCCCTCCCTCCCTCCCTCCCTCCCTTCCTTCCTTTCTTCCCCCTCTCCCTTTCTTTCTATCCAGGTGATAAAAGAGGATCAGAAAGCTAGAAGGCGAAAACTGAGGAAGCAGACTTTGGCAGAAGCTCAAGAAAAGGAAAAAAAAACAAAACTGGCCAGAACATTTGCTTTTCAGCTGGTTGATCTGTGTCAACCTCACGCTAATATCTTGACTTGAATCTACCTGGGTTGAGAAGAAGTTGAGCAGCGGGAGGCACTAAGCAAAAGCCCCTGTGGTAAAGAACTTAACCTTTGTCATGCAAGGTTTTTTTTTTTTTTTTTTTTGTTTTCAAAGGACCTTATCCAAATTCGAGATGAAAAAACCAAACTGGGGCTGTGTGATCCTCCCTCCTTCCCTCTTTTCTCTCCCACACGCATAATAAATATTAAATAGGTCCCATAGCCAAGGAATAAGCACAGTCGAAAGCCCTCATTAACGGGAGGTGAACTTGTAATGATGTGCATAAGGGCTTTTTCCAGGCTATGAACTGGTTCCTATCCATGCCTGTTTGTTATTCTGGAGGAAACAATCCAACACTTATCAAAACACCGAGAAGGCCGACATCTGCTCACATTTCCTGAAAGTCCACAGTTTTTTTTTAGTGGAACCAAGGGTGGCATTGCCTGTTAAAAATCCTGTCTGAAGTTGGTACACAGAGGTGCCTATTCCTCAATGCTTAGTAGAATCCACTTTGTGCACCCATCACTCTTTTGCATCTGGTCTGCACTGACTGACTTTGCACTAGGAGAAAAAAAAGCTGACCAGCCTAACTGCTAATTCAACAGAGCCCCAAAATTAGTGCAATCTTAGCTAACTGACAGCAAGCTCAGGTTATTTTATACCAGGGGGTTTTCAAACTTGGCCCTTTTATGACTTGTGGACTTCAACTCCCAGAATTCCTCAGCCAGCGTGCCATGGTCACGTGATCCAAATTCAAGCACTTGGCAACGGACTCACATTTATGACGGTTGCAGGGTCCCCCCCCTCTCCCTGGGGTCATGTGATTCCCCCTTTGGCGACCTTCTGACAAGTCAAGTCAAGGGGGGGGAAGCCGGATTTCACTCAACGACACTTTGACTAATTTAACAACCTAAGTGATTCACTAAACGACAAGCCGTCAAATGGGGGCAAAATTAATGAATGTTTCTCTTTCCCACAGAATTTTGGAGCTCCATTTGCAGCCCTATCTGGGGGAGCAAATGGGGGGGGGGGGCAAACTCACTTAGCAACTGTCTCGCATAGCGACTGAAAATTCTGGGGTTCCACTGTGGTCGTTAAGACGGAGACTACGTGTACGCCCCCCTCCTTTGCAGGAAGTAGGCCTCCAAGATTGCAGGGTCCTTACCTGTGGGCAGTCTTTGATGTAGTGTCCCTTGTTAAAGCAAAGATGGCAGAGATAGTTTGGTGGGGGTCTCTTGCTCGGCTTGCGGGCATCCGAGGAGAGGGAAATGTCCGAAAAATGTTCCGTCAGGGAATTTAAGCCATCCACGATGTTATTAAGAGAGCCGTAAGGAGAGCCGCTCTTATAGAGACTGCTGTTCAAGGCCTGGGAAAGAAAAACAGAAAAATCTGATGACTCTCTTTTCNAGATAGATAGATAGATAGATAGATAGATAGATAGATAGATAGATAGATAGATAGATAGATAGATAGATAGATAGATAGATAGATAGATGGACGGACGGACGGACGGACGGACAGAGACAGACAGAGATAGAAGATGGACGGATGGATGGATGGATAGATGATAGATAGATAGATAGATAGATAGATAAACAGACATAAATATAGATATATAGATATAGATATATAGATATAGATATGGATATATAGATATATAGATATAGATTAGATATAGATATATAGATAGATGACCTATAGATATAGAGATTTAGATATAGATATATAGATATAGATATAGATATAGATATAGATATAGATATATAGATATGGAGATATAGATATACATTAGATATAGATAGATATAGATAGATGACATAGATATATATAGATATATTTTTTTACGCGGGAGAAAACCCGAATATCCAAAGACCTACATACAAACACCCGCGAAAACCTCAGAAAACAAATAGATATATAAATATATATAGATATAGATATAATATAGAGAGAGATAGAGATAGATAGATAGATAGATAGATAGATAGATAGATAGATAGATAGATAGATAGATAGATAGATAGATAGATAGATAGATATTTGCCAAGTCATCTAGAAGATTAATGTAGAGACTTCTTCTTTCAGGGTCTAAAATTCCTCGGTCTAATAAAACCAGCATTTACAGCAAATACGAAACTGCATTGCCCGCACATTCAGAAAGATGGTCATTAACCTTCACGATTCAACTTAATGTGAAAAGGGGAAGAGGTTCAGAATGAATGAATCATAGCGTTTCCTGACAGTGAAAACAAATAATCAGTGGGATAGCCTGCCTCCGGGAGTTGTAGGTGCTTCATCGCTGAAGTTTTTAAGAAAAGATTGGCTAGTCATTTATCCGGAACGGGTATGGGGGGAGCAGGGGGTTGGACTAGAGGACCTCCAAGGCCCCTTCCAGCCTTCGTTCCATGATAATCAAGGCATAGACAGAAGGGTAACAGACTGATGAGTAGAGAGATAACCATTGATCATTAGATGACGACCAGGTTGGCAAAGAGAGTGCAGTGTAAATAAACGTCTTCAAATTCCACTGGTATAAATTTATTTATTTGATTCCCGTGGGAAATCAAATGAATAAACCAAAGTTGGGGCCCGGTTCCTAACAAATCTTCCGTGGGTTTTCAGCAACCCAGCTGAGTTCAAGGCTCTCTTGCCCACTTCTTCCTTGCAAACAAAGCTTTGTTTTAACGATATAAATAACTGCACCAGAAACAACTGCTGCCAGTTCTATTACACTAGAAGTTCATGTTTCATTGCCATGATAGGTGTGTTACAATCCTCCCTTAGTCTGGGGGGGGGCACTGGGGGGGGATTGCTGTTAATTTTGAGCTTGCAACAGCCAACGTAAATTGCACCCACATTCGGTTTCATACCTCTCCCTGTGGTCTACTTAGAAAGACCATTAAGATCAATGGAGGCACCATTTAAGGAAGGCTAAAACATATAAGGTGGCTGGAATTAGGTATATCTGAAGAGAAGGACGAGGGGGGACATGATAGCAGGGTTCCAGTATCTCAGGGGCTGCCCCAAAGAAGAGGGAGTCAAGCTATTCTCCAAAGCATCAGAAGGCAGGACAAGAAGCAACGGATGGAAACTAACCAAGGAGAGAAGCAACCTAGAACTAAAAAAGAGATTTCCTGACAGTGAGAACAATTAACCAGTGGAACAACCTGCCTCCAGAAGCTGTGAATGCTCCAACACTGGAAGTTTTAAAGAAAAGATTGGACAGCCATTTGTCTGGAAGAATATAGGGTTTCCTCCCTGAGCAGGGGGTTGGACTAGATGACCTCCAAGGTCCCTTCCAACTTTATTATTATTATTATTACTATTACTATTACTATTACTATTACTATTACTATTACTATTACTATTACTATTACTATTACTATTACTATTATTATTATTATTATTATTATTATTATTATTATTATTATTATTATTATTATTTCTTTGTCTGAAATAAGCAATATTCCTCTTCCGATATAGTGGACTTTGGGCTGAGGATTATGGGCACTGAAGTTTGCCACCCATCTGGAAGTCCCCAGGAAGAAGAATGAATTAAGGCATTCAGGAAATGGAAAAAGCAGTGCGATTCGGACACAAAGAGCTATTATTTGATGCTCCGGCTTTCAACAATCCTTGCGTAGTTACAGACGAAAACCATTTAAAAAAAAAATAATCATAGACACACACACACACATACACCTCACACACAAGCCAGGACATTCTTGGCACCCAAAGAGCTATTGAAAAAAATATATATATGACATTTTAAAACGTCAGTAAAGGTCAAACACGTAAAATAAGTAGTAATTGCTTATTTGTGGCGGGTTACAACGGCCTTAAACACTCTGTTCTGAATTTTACAAAAAGAAACCATACAGAGGAGTTAGATCCACATCTGTTTTTATTTTGTTGCTGTGGTCACTTAACTATGCCTTGTTAATTGTTCCCTGGCTAGGTTTTTTCTTCTTTGAGATGCCTGCTTGTTTTAGTATAAGTTCAAAGTCAGAAAAAAAAGGGGCTTGTCTTTCTAGGATATTTCTTTGTGTTTGCAAAGCTCTATCTGCTTTCAAAATCTGGCTGAACTGAGAAATTAAAATCCCGAGAATTAAAAGAAGGGCAATATATAGAAGACGGCCCAATGGTGGCAATTCTTCTCTCTGTCAAGGACATCCAAGGGTAGATAAATAATTTTCCTAAGAGGCCATATGAGAAACTGGGAGTGTTGTAGGGGATTGAAAGAATAGAATAGAATAGAATAGAATAGAATAGAATAGAATAGAATAGAATAGAATAGAATATAGAATGGAGTGGAGTGGAGTGGAGTAGAGTAGAGTAGAGTAGAGTAGAATACAGAGTTAGAAGGGACCTTGGAGGTCTTCTAGTCCAACCTCCTGCTCAGGCAAGAAACCCTATACCATTTCAGACAGTGTTGGAGCATTCACAACTTCTGGAGGCAGGTTGTTCCACTGGTTAATTGTCCTCACTGTCAGGAAATTTCTCCTTAGTTCTAGGTTGCTTCTCTCCTTGATGAGTTTCCATCCGTTGCTTCTTGTCTTGCCTTCAGATGCTTTGGAGGATAGCTTGACTCCCTCTTCTTTGTGGCAACCCCTGAGATATTGGAACCCTGCTATCATGTCATCCCTAGTCCTTTTTTTTTCATTAAACTAGACATATCTAATCCCAGCAACCCTTTTTTTATAGAACCAAGGCATTATTTGTGTACTGATGTTTTGTATTTATATCCATCAAATTCATGTTTATATTTTATTATATTTGAAAATAATAAAAAATTTAATAAAAAAAAGAGAGAAAAAGAAAGACAGAGAGAAAAAGTGAGAAAGTGAGAAAGAGAAAGAGTGTGTGTGTGTGTGTGTGTGTGAGTGAGAGAGAGAGAGAGAGAGAGAGAGAGAGAGAGAGAGAGAGAGAGAGAGAGATTCTCCACTCCCTGCCTTTGACAGCCATTTTTGTGGCTGGGCTGCCTGCCACAAAGGGCCAGACCTCTGGTGTCTCCCCGCCCCACTTTGCTTTATTTCCTTTGTTTTCTGGATTTATTTTTTTTTTACAGATTCAGCAGTTGAACAACAAAGTGTTGGTTGTTTCTAGCTTTCTCTTGTTTCTTCCAGACTAAGGGAAATAAAAGGGAAAGCAGTGAATGAAATAGATAGTCAAGATGGCTAACACAACAAGAGTTCTGGGTTATCAGCCTGGACAGGTTGAGATGGCAGACATCCCCAGGAGACAAAGACAGCCTCGTTGGGCTCTTTAAACAGGACTCTTGATTGATTTCACAGACCGTTTGATCTGCTCCTTCCTTCTCTTCAGTCTTGTTTTTTCTCCTTCCTGGCTGGCGGAAGGACACGAGTTTCATCTTGAGTGGTAGGGAATAAAATGGAGAACTTTCAAAGTTCCCTGCCTTTGGTTTGGGTAAACTATACACAGTTAAAACTTTTGCAAGAAAAGGAAGCAACCTCGGTCTGAACTTCCTCCAGAACTCAACCAATTTAGGGTTTATTTTGGGACTGCAATTCTAAGAAGCTCAGTTAATTAAGTTCCATCCAGTAGGACTCAAGAACCGGAGGTCAGATCGAAAAACGTAATCTGCTCCCTCTGACTTCATGAATACCACCATTTCATTCCCTTCCGTGGGTTTTTCAAGGCAAGTTCATTGCGAGGTTGAGCAGAGTGCAGAAAGGAAGTGCTCCCATCCAAATATTCAGCATACAGGTAGTCCTCAACTTACGACCACAAAAATTTCCATTGCTAAGTGACAACAGTTAATTAATGGAACAGCTTGTGGGTGCTCCATCGCTGGAGATTTTCAGGAAAAGACTGGACAGCCACTTTGTCTGAAATGGTGTAAGTTCTCCTACTTGAGCAAGGGGCTGGATTAGAAGACCTCCAAGGTCCCTTCCAGCAATGTGATTCTGTGATTCTGTGCCATTCTCCCTACATGTCTACCACTCTGGTTTCATAAAAAAAGAGAGAAAAGAATCAGTTACGTAAGTGATGATTATGTAAACTGAGAGCAAAAGGAAGCACTTCTCGGTTTACGTGTTGCTTCTTTAAAAATGACCACCGCATCTGGCAAGGAAGAGAGAGAATAATTCTGAGAATCACAGTAGGCATGAAGGAGCAATTTAACTCCTCCTTTTTCTCCAAAAAGCACCCAGAGAACATCCCTAGGATCTTTGCAGTCACCTGAGACCAAAAGCTCATCTCTTATTGCTCTCTGCAAACTCAGTTTCACCATAGGCCAGGGGTAGGCAACCTTGGCTCTTCTATGACTCGTGGACTTCAACTCCCAGAATTCCTGAGCCAGCATGGCTCAGCTTGGAAACCTCTCCCTTTCCCCTCAGCATGGCTGGCGCAGGAATTCTGGGAGGTGAAGTCCACGAGTCATGAAGGAGCCAAGGTTGCCTACCCCTGGTCTAGGCTATTGGCATCCTTGGCAACATTCCTGCTGCCCTTCAGATGAACTTCACTCCTAGCCTTTCCTGCTATTTCCCTGGCGTGGCCCACTGCCTTTCCCCCTTCTCAAACAGATTCCTCTCCTGGAATTTTGGATTATAGTTTGTGTGCTGGGAAACAGAACCCGCCCCGTGCTTTCCTCTTGAGGGCCAGGTATGGACTTCCTAATTAAGAGACAGAGATTGAGAAGGCCCAGCCAGCCTCACCGCGTGGTCCATCAACCTACAACAGAGTGGGTGATACACCCATCCTTAACATCTTTTGGAATTGGAAAGAACTCCTTATGAAGCCCTTATGGGAATATTTCTGGATTGCTCGACTAAGTCTTGGTTATCTCTAGTTGTCTCCTATGATTTATGGGGATTGCATTGAGAGCATCCCTCTTGAAGCTGTATTGCAGGAGGGAAATTCATCTTTGGCAAGAAAACAGCCGGAGGAAGTGTTATGGATGTCAACCTACTGGGAGCCTTCCAAAATCCTTTCTCCACCTCTCCGGGCTGATATTACTCACATGCTCTTACTCACACATGTTCCTGTTATGCACACACAAAGGAAAGAAAGCTTTTCAGGCCAATGTTACATCTCAGGAGAGGAAACTCAAACATGGTTAATTGTGCCTGCTTGACTAGGTCGCGTTTTTTTAATTAAAAAAGGGGGAGGGCAAAGATCCAGATTAAGATGCAAATTGGGACCATCAGCCAAAGAGCAACAATGATCAGGGGACTGGAGGCTAAAACATATAAGGAATGGTTGCTGGAAATGGGGATGTCTAGTTTAAGGAAGAGAAGGACGAGGGGGGACATGATAGCAGTCTTCCAATATCTCAGGGGCTGCCCCAAAGAAGAGGGAGTCAAGCTATTCTCCAAAGCGCCTGAAGGCAGGACAAGAAGCAACAGATGGAAACTGATCAAGGAGAGAAGCAACCTAGAACTAAGGAGAAACTTCCTGACAGTTAGAACAATTAACCAGTGGAACAACCTGCCTCCAGAAATTGTGAATGCTCCAACACTGGAAGTTTTTAAGAAGAGACTGGACAACCATTTGTCTGAAATGGTATAGGGTTTCCTGCCTGAACAGGGGGTTGGACTAGAAGACCTCCAAGGTCCCTTCCAACTCTGTTATTCTATTCTAAATATTACTTTCCCCGCCCCCATCTGCATGGAAAGAGATCACTCAGAAGGATTCTTCAATCATACATTTTATTATTCTCTTTTCTTCCCAAATTTATATAGAATACAGAATAATAGAGTTGGAAGGGACCTTGGAGGTCTTCTAGTCCAGCCCCCTGCTCAAGCAGGAGATCCTATACCCTTTCAGATAAGTGGCTGTCCAGTCTTCTCTTAAAAACTTCCAGTGTTGGAGCATTCACCGCTTCTGGAGGCAGGTTGTTCCACTGGTTAATTGTTCTAACTGTCAGGAAGTTTCTCCTTAGTTCTAGGTTGATTCTCTCCTTGATCAGTTTCCATCCGTTGCTTCTTGTCCTGCCTTCAGGCGCTTTGGGGAATAGCTTGACTCCCTCTTCTTTGGGGCAGCCCCTGAGATAATGGAACACTGCTGTCATGTCACCTCTAGTCCTTTTCATTAAACTACACGTACCCAATTCCTGCCAACCTTCTTCATATGTTTTAGCCCTCAGCGCCCCCCCCAATCATTTGCTGGAATTTTGATGGGTTTGGTAAAGCTACCCAAAGGTAATTTTTGGTAATTTGGTAATTACCAGAAAATAAGAATATTATATTGTATTATTAGTTGGTTGATGTAAGATGGTGAGAATTCAAATAGATAAGACGTGTATCCTGAACATTAGATCTTGTGATGAATTGTGATAAAGGGAATTGGGGTTATTTAAAACTTGGAAATTATAAATATTAAACGTTAAATTTAAATATTAATGGGAAACTAAACATTGGGAAAAACTAACCAGGACATGGATTGTCTATAAAGATTGAATGTTAAAACAACTAGGATATGTATAAACTAAAAATTACTGATAAATGTAAGAAAGTTATTTTTATTTAATCGATATAATAAGAATTGTATTAATTTAAATATGAGACAGTAAATACCAAGGGGGAAAGAGAGGAAATATTTAATGTAATCGTTTGAGATCTGTACTAAAGAGATTTGTATGTTATTGAATTATTGACCAACGTTGCTTTTCAAATATTTAAATGTAAAACTAGAAAATCAATAACATTTTCTTTAAAACAAAAAAAACCTACCAAAAGGATAAAACATCCCGTATCTCAACCCAACCTGGATTAAAGATGGGGGGGGATGGTAAGTGTGTATAAAAGGTAACTGCCACTTACATGCATTTCATTCAAAAATGTGCCTAATTCATGCCTAATTAAACTTCAGATAAAGACACTAGTCAGAATCTGTGTAAACGTTAAAGTTATCCATTAATTAGGCAGCTTTTTTTGTTTTACTGTTTTTTTTGTTAAATTGTGTATATAATTTTATGAAGTCAATTAAAACAATATTTTTATATTTTTACTAGCTGTACCCGGCCACGCGTTGCTGTGGCTCAGTCTGGTAAAAGCGTGTGTTGCTTTTACGTCCAACAGATGGCGCTGTTTTTCACAAAAAGCATGTTTTTACCTGTCACAGGTGTGACATCTATATAATATAGGTATATAAAAACACGCGCGTATTCGAATGCAACGTTGTGTCAAAATTTCAAAGCAATCGGTGAAGAACTTTCGCAGATTTAAGATTTTGAACAAACGAACATTTACATTTTTATTTATATAGATTATTGTCGCTAGCTGCCCAGAGTTACGCTCAAGACAGTTGGCCATGTCAATATTTTAAGTGAAACAATAAAACATTACAAGCCCCCAATCGGACATCTGAGCATAGCACAATTCCTTTCGGACATGTGTACTGCAACGCACCTTGGCGTTACAAATTCTTGCTTCCCTTCAAAATATGCTCCGCGCTGTCCAATGATGGAAAATTAGCTCCTCACACATCAAAACTAAAAACTAACCCCAGATTTAAAGATATAATTTGCTGAACACGCCTGGAATGAGCCCTCTCCAGCCATAAGGGGCAGACCTGCAAATCTCACTCAGCTAAAAAAAGAAACAAAACGACAATATCGCCTAATGTTATTGTAAACCAGGCCAGCAGGAGATTACACAAGCTGATTGAACAGTCATTGTTCTTCGATATAAACTTGTTAAATAAAACAATGGCAAAATGTCTGACATAGAGGAGTCAATGAACGCGCTTTATTTTGGCCTGCAAAATCATGAGTCTTTTGTTTCAAAACTGCATCTTGCTAAGCGGTGTCAGAGGGTGGAGGGTAGACAAGCACCTCAAACTCGTTGTGTTGAGTGCCTAATCTTGTAAAAAGGTCAAGTATCACATCCTTTTGTGCCAATTTCCAGCCTGGGGAACAGTCTTATAGCCCAAACTGAAACATAAGCCCCTGTGAAAATTAAGGGCTTTTGGTGGAAATTATGACATCACCCGGATCCTCAAATTAAAGAAATGAAAATTGGGAATGTTAAATATTGCAGCCAAGTGGGGTCCTTTGGGAAGGGAGGAGCCCTAGGAGGGGTTACGTTTTCAAACAAGCCTTGGACATACAAGTCTGAGTAAGCAGTTTGCTGGTGTGACCTTCACTTTATCTCCTCATTGAATGCAACCTCCGCAGAATGGATCTTTGAGGCAGATCAAAGCAATTGTCACCATTTGGTGACACTCTAAGCTGTTTGGTTCCTAACTCCTCCGAGGGGTTGACTTTAAACATTCACCCCATGGAGGTTGACCTCTGGCATCCCCAGAAACAGGAATTGTATAAAGAGGAGAGGAAGGGGCCCTGAAGAGGGAAAAGAGAGATGAATTCTCACTTCTGCCAATCTATCTTCGAAGAGATGTTTCAAGATGAACGTCTGCCGTTGTGACAGGAGTTTGAGGTTTGAAGACTGTGGGCCTTCACTGATGCCAGATGAGATAGTATGGGATTGGTGTACCACGATTAGGATATGCTGTATCATTATAAAGCTTTCTTCCTTTTATACATATGGAATATCATTTGCGAATAGAATAGAATAGAATAGAATAGAATAGAATAGAATAGAATAGAATAGAATAGAATAGAATAGAATAGAATAGAATAATGAGTAGAGTAGAGTAGAGTAGAGTAGAGTAGAGTAGGAATAGGAATAGGAATAGAGTAGAATAGAGAATAGAATAGAGTAGAATAGAGTAGAGTAGAATATAGAGTAGAGTAGAGTAGAGTAGAATATGGAATAGAATAGAATAGAATAGAATAGAATAAGAATAGAATAATGATTAGAGTCGAGTAGAGTAGAGTAGAAATAGGAATAGGAATAGGAATAGGAATAGAATAGAATAGAATAGAATAGAATAGAATAGAATAGAATAGAATAGAATAGAATAGAATAGAATAAACAGAGTTGAAAGGGACCTTGGAGGTCTTCTAGTCCAACTCCATGCTCAGGCAGGAAACCCTATACCATTTCAGACAAATGGCTGTCCAGTCTCTTCTTAAAAACCTCCAATGTTGGAGCATTCACAACTTCTGGAGGCAGGTTGTTCCACTGGTTAATTGTTCTAACTGTCAGGAAATTTCTCCTTAGTTCTAGGTTGCTTCTCTCCTTGATTAGTTTCCACCCGTTGCTTCTTGTCCTGCCTTCAGGCGCTTTGGAGAAGAGCTTGACTTCCTCTTCTTTGGGGCAGCCCCTGAGATACTGGAAGACTGCTATCATGTCCCCCCTCGTCCTTGTCTTCATTAAGCTAGACATATCCAATTCCTGCAACTCTTTTTTGTATGTTTTAGCCTCCAGCCCCCTGATCATCTTTGTTGCTCTTCTCTGCACTCTTTCTAGAGTCTCAACATCTTTTTTACATCGTGGTGACAAGTTAGACGTCATGTTGATTCCTATGCTTTGTGAACGCAACAGGTCATATAGACTGTTTTGAGGCTTATGACTGAAACTTAAAACTGCAATGCTGGATTGCCATTAGGCTGCAGCTTTTTGCCTTTTAGGAGACTCAGAGGTTTTAAGGGGTATTAAATTTTGGCCAGGGCTTAAGAAATTCATTTCATCTCTTTTAAACTCCCTCCCAAATGAATTCTGGTCCACCCACTTTTGAAAACGTCCCACAAAGCTTGCTTTGGCCCTCACAGCAACAACAAAATAAACATAGTTTTCAGCCGCATCTAGCCAGCTTTGGCTTTTCTCAACCATTTAAAATATTAACTGTGAGGCTAGACTGGAAATTTGGAGGGGGGGGGAAATCTGGGAGATATAGCAAAGCCAAGAACACTCCTTGAATATGTCTATTAAATCATGAGGAATTCAGATCAGGGATGTTTGCTTTTATCGTTAGGGAGGAGAAAAAAAATAATAGATGTGCAACTCTGCCTAGTCCAGGGCTTTTCAACCTTTTCACCCATTGTACCACTTTTAGGATATGGCACTATCCGAGTACCACCAGCCGCCTAGCAAACTGTCAAAAACTTGATGACCAAAAAAAAAAAAAGAAAGGAAAAAAGTGATAAAGTACAGGTAGTCCTCGACTTACAACAGTTTGCTTAGTGACTGTTTGAAGTTACAATGGCACTGAAAAAAGTGCCCCACAAGCCACAGCCGAGCAAGACACCTGCCTGCCCACCACTCTTCCTCCTGTCCGAGGTTTTCATTGTTGTGAGCATTTCTGTTGAGGATTGGCAGCAGGGGTGGGGTTGGGGGGGTGTTTGGTTTTTATTCCCCCTGTCTTCTGGGTGGTTGCAGCAGGTTTTGGTCACTTCACATGTCCCTGGGACACTGTGACTGTCATAAACATGAATCAGTTGCCAAGCATCTGGGGTAATAACAATAGCACTTAGACTTATATACCACTTCAGAGTGCTTTACAGCCCTCTCTAAGCGGTTTACAGAGACAGCATTTTGCCCCCAACAATCTGGGTCCTCATTTTACCGACCTCGGAAGGAGGGAAGGCTGAGTCAACCTTCAGCCGGTTAGGATCGAACTCCTGGCAGTGGGCAGTAAATTAGCTTGCAATGCCACATTCTAACCACTGCACCACCATGTCAAAGAATTAAAATTTTCTTTATAGGTGTCTGCTACATATCTATGTTTGGTACCAATTTAACCTCACGTTTCCCACAAAGTTCCTGGAAATTATCCTTTACTGAAATAGCCCTGTCCTGTGTTAAAGAAACACCATCACACCTTTAAATGACCGCTTCTCAGTTTCCACTGGAAGGATTGCAACTGAACACACTTAGGTCTAACACAAAGGGCTTCAAATCCAAACAGAAATACCTCATGTTGTGTTTCAAGGCCAAAGTGGCTTGCTCCAAAGATCCCAGGATTGTTTCCAGCTCA
This sequence comes from Protobothrops mucrosquamatus, assembly GCF_001527695.2. Lineage (NCBI taxonomy): Eukaryota > Metazoa > Chordata > Lepidosauria > Squamata > Viperidae > Protobothrops > Protobothrops mucrosquamatus. The sequence goes on along the minus strand of NW_015390578.1, from coordinate 61,521 downwards.
AAACACCAATTCCTCACTCAAATGTCCTCAAAGTATCGTTCAGAATGGACAACATAATCCTCCGCAAGTTCAAAACAACAATATTTCAACTCAAAAAGCAGCTTTTCAGACTCACAATGTTGCCAGTTCAAAATGTTTTCTACATCCTATCTGGAGCAGGCAGAAAAACAGAACTGCGACTTAACCCTAGTTTGTTAACTGCCGTGAGATAAACTTTCAAGGATTCCGGTTCCCATTTCTTTTAAAAATGGGAACAATCATCCCCGCCCTATCAAATTAACAGAATAACGGAGTTGGAAGGGACCTTAGAGGTCTTCTAGTCCAACCCCCTATTCTGGCAGGAAATACCATTTCAGACAAACGGCTGTCCAATTTCTTCTCAAAAACCTTTAGTGATGGGGCACCCACAACTTCTGGAGGCAAAATAAGGAATTTCTTCTCTCTCTTTTTTTTAAAGGTCCTTTCCGACTCTGTTATTCTATTCTATTCTATTCTATTCTATTCTATTCTATTCTATTCTATTCTGTTCTGTTCTGTTCTGTTCTATTCTATTCTATTCTATTCTATTCTATTCTATTCTATTCTATTCTATTCTATTCTATTCTATTCCATTCCATTCCATTCCATTCCACTCTACATTCTATTCTATTCTATTCTATTCTATTCTATTCTATTCTACTCTACTCTACTCTACTCTACTCTATCAATTAGCTACAAATACTCAAGAGAAGCCATAAGCTCATTGGTACAATATAAGGGACAAAAATAACATTCACTCTGCAAATTACACTTCTCTCACACAGACACACATACAAACACACACACTGGCTTATTTGTTGTTAGCATGGTTAAATTACCAAGAGTTCGGCTCTTTGACCTTTTTTCCCAAACCCAGAGGTGTACAAATCCAAACACATTTCTGGGCCTTCCATTTAGGCCAGTGATGGCGAACCTTTTAGAGACCGAGTGCCCAAAATGCAACCCAAAACCCACTTATTTATCGCTGGGTGCCAGGTGGGCGTGGCCCATTGGGTGGGCGTGGCTGTGGTGCTCATGGCAGACTGGGTGGGTGTGGCCAAGGTGCGCGTGATCACCTTGATGTTGCTTGTGGGGAGGGATGCCTGTGGGGGCCGGGCAGGGTTGGGGGAGATCCAGGGGGTGTCTGGCAGGTGGGGCAGTGGGCAGGAGGCTGATCCTGCGGGGTGAGGCGAGGCAAAGCGGGGGTGCCATTGTCACAGGGCAAGGTGAGACGGGCTGGGGCAGCTGCTGCCTGACACCATCGGCCCCTGCACACAGAGGCCAGCGAGCGCATGGGTGCTGGGATGCATCTGGCCATGTGGGACCTCAGCGAGTTAGCAGGTGGCTGGTTGAAGAGGGACAGTTGCCATCTCTGGGGCATGGCGCGTGTGCCCACAGAGAGGGCTCTGAGTGCCGCCTCTGGCCCGCGTGCCATAGGTTCGCCACCACTGATTTAGGCTATGCCTGTGTTCAAATTTAAAAATAGCCAGAGCATTTCACTGGTGTCTCTGATACTATGAATGTTAGAAAAGGAGAGGAACAGAGGGAGGTGAGACCAGAGCAAGGACTTTGTTAAGCCCGGTAGGGGAAAAAAAAAACCAGGCACAGAAAATATGTGTTAAAAAAAATAAATAAATGCAGCATTTATGGAGGCCGTTATACCTCCGTGTTGATTAAACGTTTGGCTAAAAAATCTTGCGATTGCGATTCCATTTTGAGCTGGAGCTTTGTTTATATATATATAATTTCAGGACGGTTCCAGTACCCTTGCCAAACCGAGGGACGTAAATGGCAAGTCTTAAAAGAGATCAGTCTAGATTTCAAAGCAGAATAAATTTACTATCTGCTCAAGGAACAGCGCAGTTATACTGATCAAACGACTTAGCAGCAAACAGATCAGTACACAGAAACTCGAGAAAGTTGCTCTGTTTCCAAAACAATACGATCCAGAATGTTCATGCTTTCCAATAATCCTGTCTTTAATGCGTTTATAGAAATTGCCGTAACTTGGCAGAGGTATCATCTGAGCGAGGCAGTCTTCCGTACGACGTTGATTGATCAAATGGCATAGGAGTGCAATCATATAAGCAAAAACAAATAGCACACATAAATAAAATAGTTTCAATGTCCTAAGAGGGGGATTAAAGTGTTGTTTTTTTTTGCAAGCTGGATTTATTTCGTACCGTAATATCTGTTGCTCAATAAGATGGAAATTAATTGGCTCTGTGGGATATCTAAGAGACTGTTTCTCTTCACGACTTGGAGAGAGAAACACCCAGGAAAACATTTTTTGCAAGACTGTGGCCCCGTGCAGATGAGGAGGTAGAAATCATATAAATTGTTCAATGTGGATATTTGCCATATTATTGTAGGGGAAAAAAGAGGAAGAGTCTAGGGGTGGAGTCAAGAGAGGAATCAACATGGAATCATTACATTCCCACAAACGATCCAAGACCAGCCCCCCCCCCCATGAATGGCATTGACTCTTATCTAGGGCCAATTTAGTGTGGACTAAATTTAAATTTAAATTATTTAGTGCTGAATTAGGTTCTTGTGAATAGGCAGGGGCAATAAATCAGCTTTACTGGACCTTAAATCTTTGTTCCTGACATTTATCTAGCACGTCACCATACGTCAGAAGAATAGAACCGCCCGCTCAACAGCCTAGACCAGTGGTGGTGAACCTATGGCACGCGTGCCAGAGTGGGCACTCAGAGCCCTCTCTGTGGGCATGTGCGCCTTGCTCTTTGGCTATGTTTTTGCAGGAAAAAGCCATTTCTCAAGCCCCTTCCTAGCCAAAACAAACTTCCAGACCAAGCACACCTCGCTCTTCTTAAGAGCAATCCTGCGAAAACAAGCCTCCAGAACGAGCATGCTCATTCCAGAGGCTCATTTTAGCTTGGAAGGGGCTTGAGAAATGTGTTGCTCTCAAACTTACAAAGTATGAGCCAAGGTTAGGCAAATTATCAGCATGCATACAACAGCAAAAATCACATTAATTGTTCAAAAAGCATGCCAAATGCAAACTTTTACCTTTCAATAAAAAGTTTGTTTGTATCATTGAAAGCTTTGTTGTTGTGTTTTTTTCTTTTAAGACAAAGGATGTTAATGTATGAGTTGTTTTTTTTTTCCTGAACGAAAACCTCAGTATTCAGGTTAAATTGCCGTGTTGGCACTTTGCGATAACTAAGTGGGTTTTGGGTTTCAGTTCGGGCACTCGGTCTCTAAAAGGTTTGCCATCACCGGCCTAAGGCAGACAGACATATTCCATCCAATATTAAAGAAGCAACATTTTTAAATAAAATAAAATGGCAATGTTACATGTTATCAATTGCCAAGGATATACAACGAGGTTGTAAGAGTTTGTCCACCTAGCTGGAAAGGACTGCTATGCACAAAGCTAGAGGCTGACAAAAAATTTTCAGCCCTGGTTCCGGCACTTCAGCTAGCAGATCTCATCTGGTCCAAACTATGACTGGGGTTGATTAGATCTCAGGAAATCAGGCTTGATCAGGAAAGAAAAGAACCCCAGAAGAAAAAGACACACATCCATTTCATGACATGGGTGTGTCCATGAAGTCACTTTCTTCGCTCACAAGAAGACCACATTCCTAAGTTTTCGAGAGGCACCCGCAGAGAGGTCTTAACGAAAACTCTGGAATTTGGCAAGACTGTCCAAGGATTTGCTCATATCTTGGAAGATGTGGACATTTTATTAGGGTTTGTCTGTTTGTTTTCATTTCCTCTGGGGAAATTGCAGTCACTCGTCTGTGGGAGGGTGGAGGGTGAACTGATGGAAGCTCCAGTGTATATCAGAGCGAGATTACTAAACCGTGCCTTGTTATTCTGAAAATTGCTTTTAGCTGGCCATTTCATTTGACTTGAGGTCTCTGAATATCTGGCTAACCCTTTTCTGCCTTTTGAAATAAATGGGTTTGTTGTTGTTAGTTGCAAAGTTGTGTCCGACCCATCGCAACCCAATGGACAACGTTCCTCCAGGCCTTCCTGTCCTCTACCATCTTCTGGAGTCCATTGAAGCTCACACCTACTGCTTCAGTGACTCCATCCAGCCACCTCATTCTCTGTCGTCCCCTTCTTCTATTGCCCTCAATCTTTCCCAGCATTAGGCCCTTCTCCAGGGAGTCCTTCCTTCTCATTAGGTGGCCAAAGTACTTGAGTTTCAACTTCAGGATCTGGCCTTCTAAAGAGCAGTCAGGGTTGATCTCCTCTAGGACTGACCGGTTGGATCGTCTTGCAGTCCAGGGGACTCGCAGGAGTCTTCTCCAGCACCATAGTTCAAAGGCCTTCATTCTTTGGCGCTCAGCCTTTCTTGTGGTCCAACTTTCACAGCCATACATTGCAACTGGGAAAACGTTAATTTATACATTAATTTACGTATAAAGATGCACCAAACGGATGTTGGGACAGTGGAATTAGCTCCAATCTGGAACTTCTAAAGGACAGACCAGCTGGATGTTGTTTATACAACATCTCAAATCATTTGGCTGCAAATGAGACTTGACCTTTCAACCTAAGAGAAACACAGCCTATCGGAAGTCAACTGGATTGAGGGACCTGGCTTTGGAAATTGAATAAACGAATAAATATCTATAGGGTATTTGGTGCTCTCTGAGCTTGGTTGTTTCCTTGCAGACATTTCATTATCCTTGCTAGCACTGATAATGTTACCTAGCTGGGTCATGAAACATCTACAAAAAAAAAGAGAGCATCACAGATCCTACACTTAAATCACTGAACTCCAAATATTCTCTTTTACTGAAATAAATATCTACTGTTCCATTACCTTATTCTGCCACATCTCACTGTTCTAACCTAACCTATTATCCCCAAACCGGTCAATTCTATTACTGGAAGTACTGGTGTCTACAGGGAGATCAAAATCAGCAAGATGGTAGACAGAAGACAGTCAGAGGCTGCCCCCAGTATGTTGCTATCGCCTGCATGTTCATAAGGGGAGGAACTTGATTGCAACGATCCACCAGCCATCTTGCCAGTTTTGAGCCCTTCCTCATGGACACCATTGCTTGAAACAACAACAACAACAGCAATAATAATAAAGTTGGAAGGGATCTTGGAGGTCATCTAGTCCAACCCCCTGGCCAGGCAGGAAACCCTATACCATTTCAGACAAATGGCTGTCCAGTCTCTTCTGTTGGAGCATTCACCGCTTCTGGAGGCAGGTTGTTCCACTGGTGAATTGTTAATTGTTCTAACTGTCAGGAAGTTTCTCCTTAGTTCTAGGCTGCTTCTCTCCTTGATTAGTTTCCATCTGTTGCTTCTTGTCCTGCCTTCAGGCATTTTAGAAAATAGCTTGACTCCCTCTTCTTTGTGGCAGCCCCTGAGATATTGGAACACTGCTATCATGTCCCCCCTCGTCTTTCTCTTCATTAAACTAGACATACCCAATTCCAGCAACCGTTCCTTATGTATTTTAGCCTCCAGTCCCCTGATCATCTTTGTTGCTCTTCTCTGTACTCTTTCTAGAGTCTCAACATCTTTTTTTACATCGTGGTGACCAAACCTGGATGCAGTATTCCAAGTGTGGCCTTACCAAGGCATTGTAAAGTGGTATTAACACTTTACGTGATCTTGATTCTCTCCCTCTGTTAATGCAGCCCAGCACTGTGTTGGCTTTTTTGGCAGCTGCAGCACACGGCTGGCTCATATTTAGATGATTGTCCACTAGGACTCCAAGATCCCTCTCATTGTTGCTACTATTGAGCAAGGCACCACCTATACTATTCCTGTACATTTCATTTTTCTTGCCAGCTAAGTTGAAAAACCCATATCACATTCCCCTTCTTTTCCTTGCCCTCCATTTAGTGTAAAATACCAAGCCATTTTCCAGTATATTTCTGCATTTAATCAGCCTGTAGACATCTATGTGTTTCTTTACATGGTCCAATTATAAACAACATTCCGTGATCTGTTGTTAAGTTCGACCTATTTTCCTGTTTTTCACGACTGGGAGCATTAATATAACGTACCCCCTGAATAAAGATTTGGAAGAATAAAACTTGTGAGAGAAGATTCAGTTGCCACATCTATCAAGGAAGATTGGAACAACAACAACAACAACAACAAAATGTTCTGCAAAGTATATTCAGGATGATTGTCTGCTCACTTAAAAACAATCTCCTAAATTATGTTTTGATCTTCTGGAGCGATTTGTGTTATTTTTTTGCCCTGACTCAGCTTGAGTAGTATAGATAGTAGTACTCTATCTATACTACTTGCTATAGAGTAGTGACAGTATAACTTTTCTACTAGGGAAAAAAAGGACTATCATTATTACACACTCATTTATATCCATCCATTGTGCTACTGAGCTTCATGAGTCTGATACTTTCTCGTTTTTTTCCTCCCCAACAGAAGACACCCATTGTACTACTCAATATATTTCCTTGCCAATGAAAGCCAGTTGGGTAACTCTGGCCCAATCACCAGGAGACGGTGAGTTCTAGTCCTGCCTTAGGCGTGAAAGCTGACTAGGTGATTTTGGGCCAGTCACCCTCTCAGCCCAGCCCACCTCACAAGACTGTTGTTATGAGGAAAACAGTGGAAAAAAGTATGTTGGGTATGTTTGCCACCTTGATTTATTTGTAGAAATAATAAAGGCGGGACATATCTACACACCTACATACCTACATCAAACATTATTGTCTGCAGATATCACAGACTAAGATGGCAGGGGAGGTTGACCTGTGTGAAAAAAATTATTGTGAGCTGCTCAGGGTTGCTGAAGACGGAGAAGCTATATAAATATTCTAGCAGAATAAATCAACAGAATAAAATCTCCCAACGTATGCAGGAAAGAATCGGAAGGAAGCAAGGAATGACGTTGGAGAAACGGATCCTCTAACTGCCGCGTTCTCATTTTCTGCTCACATCATGGGCTGACTGTTACTTCGATCCCAAAGCACAAAGCTAACCTTGTTAAAATGTCATTATTTCATTGCCGACACCCAGAAATCAAACCCAACCTTCTCAACGTTTGCAATCCAACTGCCAGTGCCATCTGTATGCGTCCCAACAAATAGTTATCTCAAATATTGACACAGCTCATTTCTTTTCCTCCGTTCTGTTTTTTTTTTCTTTTCTTTTTTTTTGGGACATGGTTTTCCAAGGATTTAGGCCGAAATCTTTTTCCAGTCCTGCAACACTTGATGACAAGATGCAACAGACTGAACCGAAAGCTGCAAAGTCTATCTTCCCCCGCTTCAGCAAAAACGGAAACCAGTCAGCAATTCCAAACTTTGGGGGGTTTTTTTGGTCCAAAACTCTTTTCCCTTCAACGTTTTATTTCTCTTCCAATCTCTGACTTATCGTTTGACTTTCCAGGGCTTTTGGAAAGCAGGAAAAGAAAAAGAAAAAAAGAAATGAAAAAAAAACCCCTTCCTGGTGCAGTTTGGTTATCAGCTTCCTTAACCAGTCAAAATATCAAAGAAAGGAAAGGCATTCACCATTGAACCCTCTGAATTTTCTCTCGGGCGATGTTCAGCTGAAAGAAGGGTTTCTCTGTCTCTCTTTTCCTGATTTGCTTTCTGAGATTTTTTTTTTTTAAAAAAAAAAGAAGAAGAAAAGAGGAGCTTTTTTCCCCCCCTCCCCCTGACTTTTGTCTGGAGGGTAGATAACTTTAATAAGTTTCTGGGCTCCGTTTCCTGGACTGATCCGAGCGCAAAAGAATGTTGGAAACAGACAGACAGAAAAAGATAAGGGCCCGGTTTTGAATAATAGGCCGGAGTGGTGAAAAGAAATAAATGTAATTTACACAGCAGGCATAAAAACCTCTGGTTAATCGGGGGGAAAAAGGGTGGAATTATAAAAAAAAGAGAAGCAGCTCTTCTCCTTTGTTAATATCCTATTCCAGTGGTGGTGAACCTATGGCACGGGTGCCAGAGGCGGCACTCGGAGCCCTCTCTGTGGGCACACGTGCCATTGCCCCAGCCTTGCCTCCCCCGTGACCCCCTCCTCTCCAGCAGCCCCCCTGAAGGAGAGTCGCCCTCGAGCATGGCCCATGCGGAGCAGCGCAGCCAAGGACATGGCAGCCAGGCAGCGTAGACAAGACTCTGCCCTCACACCCCATCATGCAGTTGATGCTGCAGGGTGCGGACAGAGGGCGTGGCCGCCATAGCGCTGCTGGGCTACCTGGGCGATCTGTGGCGGGCCCTGGAGGCGGTGAGTGGTCCTGTGGGCAGGCAGGGTGGGGGGTGGGGGGCAGAGCGGGGGCAGGGCATGGGGGTGGAGCCGGGGCGGGGCCAGTTTTTGGGCACTCGGTCTCTAAAAGGTTCGCCATCACTGTCCTATTTGTTCAACTCTTCTTTTTTTTTTTGCACCTTCTAGAACTTTGGGAGTGTAGTGCAACGTCGCTGAATCGGATCCAACTCCGAACCAAATGAATTCACTGCAGGGAGTCCTCAACCTACGACCACAATCGAGAGCCCAAAACGTCTGTCGCTAAGCGAGGCAGTTGCTAAGAGGGCTGCCCGCGATTTCACAACCGTTCGTGCCGCCGTCGTTAAGGGAATCACTGCAGGGGTTAAGCAAATATGGCTTCTTCCCCCGTTGACTTTGCTTGTTGGAAAGGACCCAAGCGGTGAGCACATGACCCCTAGGATAGTGCAACCATCACAAATACAGGCCAGTTGCCAAGCGCCCAAATTGCGACCCTGCAATGGTTGTTAAGTGTGAAAACTGTCATAAGTCCCTTTTCTCAGGGTTGTTGAAAGGTTGAGCAGTCGCTAAACGACTGTAAGTCAAGCATGATCTGTCAAGTTGTCCACCTTCCTGGTGACATCTGGAGCTCTTCTAAAGATATTGTGGGCAACTTCTTGATCCCTCACCATCTCATTCCTCCTTAGCCTCCCTCTTCTTCTTCTCAAACTTGCAAAGCATAATAGTTTGGGGTTTGTTTTTTCCTAATCCAACATCCGCTCTCCTTGGCTGTGAAAAGTTACACTGCTGTGAGGCCTGAAGATTAATAGCATTGGTTAACTAGAAAAAGATGCATCAGATTGATAATATTTAGCATCGTTTAAAATGAGTGAGCCAGTTCTGGAGTTAATTAGTCCTAGGCAAATCTGATGGGGTGGACAAACTTTTCTTGGCAAGGAAATAATCAGACTGAGAGATACTATAAAGGAGAGGTCCCCAACCTTTGGGGCACTAGGGACCAGTTACATGATTACATGAAATAACATTAAAAGAGGGAAAATCTCCAAATATCCAGTGATGGTGTTTACTGATTTTTGTTGTTCAGTTGCTAAGTTCTGTCTGGCTCTTCACAACCCCATGGACCACAGCATGCCAGGTCCCTCCATACTCCACTGTCTCCCTGACTTTGTCCAAATTCACGTTCATTGAGTCAATGACACCATCTAACCGTCTCCTCCTCTGTCGTTCCCTTCTCCTTTCGCCTTCCATCTTTCCCAACATCTGGGTCTTCTCCAAGGAGAAGACCCTCTTCTCATCTGGTGGCCAAAGTATTTGAGCTTCAGCTTCAGTGTCTGTCCTTCCAAAAACAATCAGGGTTGACTTCCTTCAGAATTGACTGATTCAATCTCCTTGCAGTCCAAGGGACTCTCAAGAGTAAAACCAAAATTAGAAAACATCAATTCTTCAGCCATTAGCCTTCTTTACGGTCCAACTCCAACAGCTACACATTACAGCTGGGAAAACCATAGCTTTGATTATAGTTTACTGATAATCAACTGCTTTTGTTACCTGGGAAAATTTCCAGAATACTGTAGTTGGAAATAAGGATTTTTTGAGGCTGGTGTTTCGCATTTTGGCATATTAACATCCAATTCATCATCATCAATCCTCATCATCAATCCTCATCATCAACCATCATCCATCATCATTATCATCAATCATCATCAATCATCATTATCAATCATCAATCATCATCCTCAATGATCATCAATCATCATCAACCATCATCAGTCATCATCAACCATCATCATCCATCATCAATCATCATTATCACCAATCGTCATCATCAATTATCATCAATTATCATTATCAATCATCATAATCAATCATCATTAATCATCTTCAATCTTCATCATCTATCATCATCATCAATCTTCATCATCACCATCTTTTCCAAACTGTTGAATTTGGTCATGTGGGTTGCTTGGGAATTCCAAAACAATCACGATTCCTTCTGGGTGCTAAGATGGAGGACTAGGGGTTATTTGAACCATGAACATTAGCAGGGGTGTCTACAAGGCTGGGTCAAACAAATCAAGGCGGTGGTCACCATTACACCTAAGCAAGGGTCAAGACTTTGATTGCATCTTGAGTTTTTTTTTTTATTTCCCCCTTGTCCCATCATGGACACCATCCTAGGAAGGGGCCCTTTTTCTCCTGCAAAGTTATGGGCAGAAACTTCCTTTCCACCCACTTTACGAGTGCCCAAAGTTGCCTTTTTGAAACGGTCCTCTCTAAGGAAAGTTGGGCAACCATGCCAGCTAACGGATTAAGTCAATCCTAGATCACTCAGCCAGAATCCCTAACGCAACTGGGCCCTTTGGAGCAGACCGATAACTGCAACGACTCCAAAACCTTTTCCCAATTGCCAGATTTATTTACGACGGTGTCCAGAAACGGTTTGATCCAGAAATACCAAGCGGCCGGCTCTTCCACCAAATCCAGACACGTGACGCTTGAGGATGCTTGGCAGATTTGATGAGCAATAGCAAAACAACCACCGGAAAAGGGGGCATCTTTCAACCCTTCCATTCCCAACGGAACAACCGCCCGCTTCTTTTCAGAGGGTGATTTAAGTGGGGTGCTGCTGATTTTTATGCAGCCAGCAAGAGGTTTGTGAAGGAGGCAGCTACTGTGGTGGGAAAAGTCAGAGGGAGAGAAAAGGCTGGCGCATAATGGCGCTTTTTATTTTTCCTATCCAGTTGCTTCGGTCAGCATGCCAGTCACATACGCAGACGTTGCCATGCAGTTTTGTGAGTTTTCTTTTAACAGGAGCCATTCAGAGTCTGTCTGCTCTCGCCTCTTTCTTTTTCTTTCTTTCTTTCTTTCTTTCTTTCTTTCTTTCTTTCTTTCTTTCTTTCTTTCTTTCTTTCTTCCTTTTCCTTTTCCTTTTCCTTCCCTTCCTCCCTCCCTCCCTCTGCTTCTTTCTCTTTTTTCTTTCTTTCTTTTCCTTCCCTTCCTTTCTCCCTCCCTCTGCTTCTTTCTTTCTTTCTCTTTCTTTCTTTTCCTTCCCTCCTTCCTCCCTCTTTCCCTCCCTCCCTCTGCTTTTTTCTTTTTCTTTCTTTCTTTCTTTCTCTTTCTTTCTTTTTCTTTTTCTTTCTTTCTTTTCCTTCCCTCCCTCCCTCCCTCTGCTTCTTTCTCTTTCTTTCTTTCTTTTTCTTTCTTTCTTTCTTTCTTTCTTTCTTTCTTCCTTTCTTCCTTTTTCCTTCCTCCCTCCCTCCCTCTGCTTCTTTCTTTCTTTCTTTCTTTTCTTTCTTTCTTTCTTTCTTTCTTTCTTTCTTTTCTTTCTTTCTTTCTTTCTTTCTTTTCCCCTTTCTTCCTCCCTCCCTCTGCTTCTTTTCTTTCTTTCTTTCTTTCTTTCTTTCCTTCTTTCTTTCTCTTTCTTTCTTTTTCTTTCTTTCTCTTTCTCTCTCTCTTTCTCTTTCTTTCTCTCTCTCTTCTCCTTCCTTCATTCCTTCCTTCCTTCCTTTCCTTGTGCTGTCTTAACCAGTTGCTATGTTTTTATCTTCATTTTGCCCTTTTCCAAATATTCCACCTATCTTATGTGGTGCTGATAATCATCACCCTTCCATCCCAGCTAGCCCAAGACAGGATACAGTTGACAAAGTGGGGGTGCGGAGCAAGAAAATAAAGAGTTTGTTTTGGGGTAAAATTGGCTAGCGAATGAGGGACACCTTCCGCACAACCAAAGCTCACTACGTTTCAAAAAAAAGTAAATGTCCAAGTCAAGAGTAGTTCAAGCAGGAGGATGGAAAGACAACTGTCAACATATAATTATCTCCTTTTCAAGGAAAAAAACAACAACATCGAGGCAGGATTTGTTCAGCGTCAAAAAATAGAAAAGCAACATTACATTGCAATGCTGTATGCCCTGCAAGGTTTTTGCTATTTAGCTGGGCATTAAAACACCATTTACAAATTCCAATGCGATTTCCTCCATAAATTAAATTATTGGGGAATTTGACGGAGCATTCATTGAGCCTGCCAAGGCTGTATAAAAGGAAACGTTTTCACTTGAAACCCCATGACACGACCCGGCTGAGCACGTGACAGCAACATGACACTTCTCCCAAATAGGAATTTGTGGCAGCCCCTCAAATACTGAAAGACTGCTATCATGTCACCCCCTAGTCCAGTGATGGCGAACCTTTTAGAGACCGAGTGCCCAAATTGCAACCCACAACCCACTTATGCATTGTCAGGTGCCGGGTGGGTGTGGCCTATTGTCTGGGTGTGGCCAATTGGGTGAGTGTGGCCCATTGGGTGGGCATGGCTGCGGTGGTAACGGCAGACTGGGTGGGACTAAAAAGTTCAATCAATCAATTCAACTTTGCAAGATCTTTTTTTTTCCTGCGAGAAGTTGAAATTGACTGATTGAACCTTTTTTTTTTTTTGCACACGGCGGCAGAGGCCTAAAGTGAAAAGGTTTTATAAAACCCAGCTGAAGGTCTAGGACTGGGGTGACGGCGCGCGTGCCCACAGAGAGGGCTCTGAGTGCCGCCTCTGGCACCCGTGCCATAGGTTCGCCACCACTGCCCTAGTCCTTCTCTTCATTAGACTAGACCAGTGATGGCGAACCTTTTAGAGACCGAGTGCCCAAAAACTGGCCCCACCCCTGCTCCACCCCTTGCTCCGCCCCCACCCTGGAGGGCCACTCACCACCTCTAGGGCCCGCCGCAGATCGCCCAGGCAGCCCAGCAGCGCCATGGCGGCCACGCCCTCTGCCCACGCCGCGCAGCATCAACTGTGCGCGATGGGGCGTGAGGGCAGAGTCTTGTCTACGCTGCCTGGCTGCCATGTCCTTGGCTGCGCTGCTCTGTGTGGGCCACACTCGGGGGTGACTCTCCTCTGGGGAGCTGCTGGTGAGGAGGGGGTCGTGGGGGGAGGCAAGGCTGGGGCAACGGCACGTGTGCCCACAGAGAGGGCTCCAAGTGCCACCTCTGGCACGCGTGCCATAGGTTCGCCACCACTGGACTAGACATATCCAATTCCAGCAACCGTTCCTCTTATGTTTTAGCTTCCAGTGCCCTAATCCTCTTTGTTGCTCTTCTCTGCACTCTTTCCAGAGTCTCAACATCTTTTTTTACATCGTGGCTTCATTAGATAATGAAAACATTTCCTAGGCAGGTCTACTATATTATTTTCCATCCTCTCAGACGATGACTAATTGGCTTGCCAAGATGACAAGGAACTTTCAAACAAGGGGAGGGAAAAAAATCCTTCAACCCAGGTCCCATCACTGGGACAAAGAAGCTGTTACGTTGTTGTTGTTGTTGTTTTTTAAAAAATTGCCCCACCTCTTCCCCCACCTCTCTGTGGGTCACTCTGCAGAACGAGGCCACTGAGATTTGTCTAGTGGGAGCCACACATGGGTTGGGAGGACCCTCAAGAGGGAGTGTTTCCACGCACACACACACACACGTACACACAGCAGCTGTATTTGCAGATGCACTTAACTGGGTCACAGGCAGAACGTGTGCCAAGGGAACAGCTGAACCGAGTCAGCTGTAGGCTTACAAAAAAAGCCCAGGATTGATCTGGAGCGAACCCAAGCCAAGACATTTCCCAAAGTCAGTCCAGCGAGGCACAAGGGAGTGAATAAAGGGTTTGCTTCTCTCTTGCACCTGGCCTTCCCAGAGGAACATCGAGAGTGGTTCCTTCAAAAGTGGAGAAAACTTCCTGGTGGCCTTTTCACAATCACATCTCCGCAAGCACAACAATGTGGGCATTTAAAAGCCGCCTGATAACTCCATCCCTGCTGGCTCCAAGCCAATCAGGCTATCCATTCTCTTTGTTTTTCCTTTCCATTTTGCCCAGGCAGATTAACCACCAGGAAGGAACAGAGTCCCATCTGTGTTTGCAGTGACTTCCTGTGAGGATTCTGGCTCTCCCTCCGTTCCTATATCGTCGCCCTTAAAAAAAAAAGGTCCCTCCCCAAACAAGTCAGAAACACCCACAAATGAAATAACTAGATTTTTTGGTTACGTCGCCGATGGATATCGAAGGCACGATCTGAGAAACTAGAGGCCACAATACTGGAAGTGCAAGAAAGTGTTAGGGCAGTGATGGTGAACCTTTTAGAGACCGACCGTCCAAACTGCAACCCCAAACCCACTTATGCATCCATCGTCGGGTGCCGAGTGGGTGTGGCCCATTGGCTGGGCGTGGCTGCGGTGGTAATGGCAGACTGGGTGGGACTTAAAAGTTCAATCAATCAATTCCAACTTTGCAAGATCTTTTTTTTTTCCTGCGAGAAGTTGAAATTGGTTGATTGATTGAACCTTTTTTTTTTTTTGCACATGGCAGTGGAGGCCTAAAGCGAAAAGGTTTTATAAAACCCAGCTGAAGGCCTAGGACTGGGGCGATGGCGCACGTGCCCACAGAGAGGGCTCTGAGTGCCGCCTCTGGCACCCGTGCCATAGGTTCGCCACCACTGTGTTAGGGACTTACTGTCATATGTGGTGGACCTGTTCCAAAGCCAAAGAATTTTGGCGGCTAATAAAGACTTGGTTGGAGGAAATGGGACTGAAGATGGATTCCAGAGCAGAATTGTTTTTACTGGGAATGATAGATGGGAAGTTTAACAAAGGAGAGACGTATCTAGTGCTGCGTATCATAACAGCAGCAAGGTTGGTGTATGCCCAGAACTGGAAAAATGGAAATTCCCCGGTGGAGATTGAACTAATTAAAAAAAAATTGATATGTGCAGAGATGGATAGATTATCCTTAGAAATTAAAGACAAGGATGAAACAGAGCATTACGAAGTTTGAGATAAGATGTACTATTGGTTAGACGCGAGGAGAAAAAGTCAGAACAGAGAAAGCTCGTCTGGAAGAGAGAAAGTGTAGATTTCCAACCTCAAAGTGAGCGTAAGATAGAGATCAGAAAGAATATGAAATAAGAATGGAAATGGAAGTTATGTTATAAATAGACGTAAATGTGTATGTAAATATATAAATATGTAAATTGTATAAAATGCAATATGTAAATGGTATAAAAGGTCAACGACTAGGAAGATATATGGTATATGGTACAGTATGTATGGCAAAACAACAGCCAGAAAAGTCACACTGTGTTCAACCTGTTTTTAAATGTTTACTTAATAAAAATGTAGTAGTAATAATAATAATAATAATAATAATAATAATGAGGAGGAGGAGGAGGAGGAGGAGGAGGAGGAGGAGGAGGAGGAAGGAGAAGGAGAAGAGGAAGAGGAGGAAGAGGAAGAAGAGGAAGAAGAGGAAGAGGAAGAGGAAGAAGAAGAAGAAGAAGAAGAAGAAGAAGAAGAAGAAGAAGAAGAAGAAGAAGAAGAAGAAGAAGAAGAAGAAGAAGAAGAAGAAGAAGAAGAAGAAGAAGAAGAAGAAGAAGAAGAAGAAGAAGAAGAAGAAGAAGAAGAAGAAGAAGAAGAAGAAGAAGAAGAAGAAGAAGAAGA
>NW_015390578.1:42299-45803 GCF_001527695.2 Protobothrops mucrosquamatus | reverse complement strand
GAAGAAGAAGAAGAAGAAGAAGAAGAAGAAGAAGAAGAAGAAGAAGAAGAAGAAGAAGAAGAAGAAGAAGAAGAAGAAGAAGAAGAAGAAGAAGAAGAAGAAGAAGAAGAAGAAGAAGAAGAAGAAGAAGAAGAAGAAGAAGAAGAAGAAGAAGAAGAAGAAGAAGAAGAAGAAGAAGAAGAAGAAGAAGAAACAACTAGAGGCCACCTCTGGGTGGCAGGTAGCCCCTTCCCAAGCTAAGAGGTTTGCGTGCAAGATGAGAAATATTGATTATCTAGTGGGCAGGTAGGACAGACCGTAAACGGTGGGAAGAAGGAGATAAAAATTCATTTATTTTCTTCATCCCTTCGGCAGCCTTGCAGCAGAAGCCACGTTCTCCACCTGCTATCTGGGTGGCGTTGAAGAACGAGCGGCCAGAAGAAGGCACGGCCTACTATTCTATACTTCGGATCTTTGCACCCAAACACACACCAGTGCTCTCCTTTCACGAAGCCTTCCTTATTTCAGTCCGCAACGCTGCGGAACGGCGGCCGTAAAGCTATGACTTCATTCATCTTTCTCCTGGAAATGTGTCCTATAATGGGCAGAACATCTACAGTGGACACAGAGGGCAAGCTTTGGGAACAATTCTGGAATTGAAGAAAGCCCTTGGCCAGCTGAGATTGTGATGGCCAGTGAGTTTTGCCAGATACCGGATAAGGGGTCTTTGGTGTTCTCTGAGCTTGGTGACTTCTTTTTGCAGATTTTCTTTAACCAAACTACGTAACGTCATCAGTGCTGGTGATGTTACTTAGTTAGGTAATGAAACGTCTGCAAGAAAATAACCAAGCTCAGAGAGCACCAAGGAGCCCGCAATCTTCCTCTTCTCCATAAACACTACTCTCTTCTAGCACTGATGATGTTACCCAGTTGGGTAATGAAATGTCTTCAAGAAAACAACCAAGCTCAGAGAGCACCAAGGACCCCACAGTCGTCATTGTCCTCCTCCTCCTCCTCCTCCTCCTCCTCCTCCTCCCTGCAAACCCCACTCCCTTCCATCACTGATGATGTTACCTAGTTGGGTAATGAAACATCTGCAAGAAAACAACCAAGCTCAGAGAGCACCAAGGATCCCTCATTTCAACCCCGAGCTGCAAATATTCTCCTTTATTGATACTGAACAAGGTCCAACAAGAACTGTGTGGTGAGGTCCCTCTTGAAAGCAATGGAGCCAGACAGTCACAACTGGTGTGAAAATAACCCCAATCTTGAGACAAAAAGCGACGTTTCCTTTTCCTGATGGTTCTAACGTCCCGTGGTAAGCAAGATGGCTGCAGTAAGGAACACTCATATAATCTAAAGCAGTCTTTCCCAACCAGACAATTTCCAGATGTACGAACTTCAGCTCCCATAACTCTCAACAAGGGCCGTCATGGCTGAGGCATTCTGTAAGTTACAGAAGTTCACACCATTGGCCCAGATTGGGAAAGAAGTGATCTAAAAGCTTGAAGACTAAAAGCTTCAGGAAGACTAATAGGTGGAGCAAATTTCCCGCGTTGAGGTCCGTATTAATCTGTAGCCACAGAAATAGTGCAGCAGCTTATGGCGCGTAAATAAATAACAGCTGTATTATGGAATATGTTTTTTGTGAATGAAAGTAAAGCCCTGCCTGAGCAGGAGTGGGGAACTATAGCCCTTTTATGACTTGTGGACTTCAACTCCCAGAATTCCTGAGCCAGCCATGGCTGACTCAGGAATTCTGGGAGTTGAAGTCCACAAGTCATAAAAGGGCCAGGGTTTCCCCACTCCTACTTTAGAGGATGCAATAATCACTGCATTGAGTGACTTAACCAATCCTTGCCCTTTGCAAACTGGACCAAGACATAGTTTTTACTCAAGCGTTACTGCAGCATTGCAACCAACAACCCAAACAATGGGCTCTTCCGTACATTGCCAACCAATCTACTCACATCTACTTTCTTTGGTTAACTGGCGGATTCAAATTTAAGAGCAGCTAACCTTTGAAAAATGCCCTTACTTCATCTGCTGGCAGCCACTTCTCCCATCTCACACTTGGTAAGTAGCTTTCCTGCAAGCTACACAACAGACCCACACCGATATTCCACAGAGGGGTAGGTATCAAGCACTCAACTCTTGCTGCGATATTCAGCCCACCACGTCACGTCATTTTCCTGCGTTGCCTGAAGACATTCTGCAAACATTGGCAGAGTGACCACTTCGTTGGGGGGGGGGGTGTTAAAAAAGATTGGAGGGGGAAACCGTTTCGCAACCGGTTGCAAAGGTCAACATTTACACACATCCAAGATTAAACTGTGAAAAGGAAGTGTGGTTCAGAACGGAAGAGGGATCCTGCTCTTTTCACAGCTCTCATAAACACAGTGATTTATCCTTACTCTTCAATGGCATTAGTCTACAACAGGTCCATTGGGGTTAGAATCGGTGGTAGGAGCATCAACAACCTCCGATATGCAGATGATACTACATTGCTGGTGGAAAGCAAGGAGGATCTGGAGTGGCTAATCCTGAGAGTCAAAGATGAAAGTGAAAAAAAAAAATTGGGCTTTGCCTTAACGTCAAGAAAAGAAAGATAATGACTACTGCAGATTGGGAATGCAGGTCGACAAGGAGACCATGGAAACAGCTGAAGGAATTCATCTTCCTGGGCTCTAAAAATCAACCAAAGTGGTGACTGCAGATCAAAAGGCATATAGCACTTGGAAGAACTGCAATATCTGGCATGAATTAACATTTGGAAGAGTAGAGGCAACCGACTCAGAAGCCACTTGCCTGACATGGTATAAGGGTCTTCTGCTTGAGCAGTTGTGGACTAGAAGACCTCCAAGGTCCCTTCCAGCTGTATTCGATTCTAATTCTAACTGTAGATTACTTTACTTTACTTTACTTTACTTTACTTTACTTTTTTACTTTACTTTACTTTACTTTACTTTACTTTACTTTACTTTACTTTACTTTACTTTACTTTACTTTACTTTACTTTACTTTACTTTACTTTACTTTACTTTACTATAGAACAGAACAGAATAGAACAGAATAGAACAGAGTAGAGTAGAGTAGAGTAGAGTAGAGTAGAATAGAATAGAATAGAATAGATATTGGAATATAGAATAGAAAAGCTTAGAATAAAATAGAATAGAATAGAATAAGGAATAGAAGAGAAGAGAAGAGAAGAGAAGAGAAGAGAAGAGAAGAGAGCAGAGCAGAGCAGAATAGAATTAGAAGAGAAGAGAAGAGAAGAGAAGAGAAGAGAAGGGAACAGAGTAGAGTAGAGTAGAGTAGAATAGAATTAGAATTAGAATTAGAATTAGAATTAGAATTAGAATTAGAATTAGAATTAGAATTAGAATTAGAATTAGAATTAGAATTAGAATAGAATAGAACTAGAAGGGACCTTGGAGCTCTTCTAGTAGTCCAGCCCCCAGCTCAAGCAGGAGACCCTATACCATCTCAGACAAGGAAGGATGGATATCACAATCTGAGCTCAAC
>NW_015390578.1:34707-41564 GCF_001527695.2 Protobothrops mucrosquamatus | reverse complement strand
TAGAATTAGAATTAGAATTAGAATTAGAATTAGAATTAGAATTAGAATTAGAATTAGAATTAGAATTAGAATTAGAATTAGAATAGAATAGAACTAGAAGGGACCTTGGAGCTCTTCTAGTAGTCCAGCCCCCAGCTCAAGCAGGAGACCCTATACCATCTCAGACAAGGAAGGATGGATATCACAATCTGAGCTCAACACCAGGTGGACATCAACATGTTTGCATGCCTTTTTGAGAATAAAACTAGGAAATTAATTGCTTTTCTCCGACTTCCTACAGACAGCCTACTGAGGATGACCCTAGATTTCTGCACGGCATTTCTCTCCCTCTCTCTGCCCACTAGGATAGGGAGGGGTGGGGTCATCCCGTGAGGTTATTGACAGAGAATTTGGAAAACTGCCTAACTAAGTTGTGGAATTCAAGTTGCGCAAAACGCAATGATGTTTGCTTTGGATACTTTCCTGAAAGACAGATCTCTTCAAGACAATACTCCTAGACCAGAGTTTCTCAATCTTGGAAACCCGAAGATATCAACTCCCAGAACTTCTGCTGGAACTGAAATATATGCATCTTCAAGCTTCCCAGGCTAAGAAACCGTCATCTAGAGACTTTCTCGTCTGGAGAAAAAGTGCAGAGAAGAGCAACCAAGACAATTAGGGGACTGGATGCTAAAACATACGAAGAACGGCTGCTGGAACTGGGCACGGCTAGTCTAGTGAAGAGGAGGACCAGGGATGACATGATAGCAGTCTCCCAATATTTGAGGGGCTGTCACAGAGAGGAGGGGGGGTCAACCTATTCTCCAAAGCACCAGAAGGCCAGACAAGGAATAACGGACGGAACTGATCAAGGAGAGATTCAACCTAGAAATAATGAGGAACATGGAACAGACTGGCTTCAGAAGTTGTAGGAGCTTCATCACTGGAAGCTTTCAAGAAGAGACTGGACTAACATCTGTCAGAAATGGTGTAGGGTCTCCTGCTTGGGTGGGGGAGGGTTGGACTAGAAGACCTCCAAGGTCCCTTCCAACTCTGTATTCTATTCTATTCTATTCTATTCTATTCTATTCTATTCTATTCCATTCCATTCCATTCCATTCCATATTCTATTCCATTACATTCCATTCACTATCCTATCCTATCCTATCCTATCCTATCCTATCCTTCTATTCTGTTTCTATTATACATTGTATTCTGCATTCTATTCTATTCTATTCTATTCTATTCTATTCTATTCTATTCTATTCTATTCTATTCCATTCCATTCCATATTCTATTCCATTCCATATTCCATTCCATTCCATTCCATTCCATTCCATTCCCTATCCTATCCTATTCCATTCTTCTATTCTATTTCTATTTCTATTATGCATTGTATTCTGCATTCCATTCTATTCTATGTTGTATTCTGCATTCTATTCCATTCCACTCCATTCCACTCCACTCTATATAAAATATTTTTTTTAAAAAGACCCAGTGTTATCTTTGGACCAGGGACAACCTGCCTCCAAATCCTGGTCACAGAAGAACAATGAACAGCAGGAGAAGAGCGCCTTTCCGTCTTCTGCTTGCAAACATCCTCAAAGTATCCTACTAGCCATTGTGGGAACCCAAGTCCATTCCCCACCAGCGGTTTCTATCATCTATCTACCCTGAGGCCTTCTAGAAGGGGGAAATCAAGCCTGTCTAGTTTAGCACAATGATGGTTGAGGGATTGTCATTGTGAGCCCCCCCGCCCGTGACTGGACTGGGGTAGACCTCAGCCTGACCCAGCAGGGCTACTCTTAGGTGATCTGAGATTCAGATGTTCATCACGGGCCATGCAAACATGGATTTGTAATGGTAACATGTGTGCCCGTGTCTCCTTCCCCAGATTTTACAGCTCAATATTTATTCTCATCCAGCCCTACGCCTCGGTAATCCTTGACCACAATACCCATGTTGTGAACCTCCTGTGAAGTCTGCCTTGAGCCTGAAGAGGTGAGGGCATCCTTCAGATATGCTCCCCTCCCCCCCTCCCTCGGGTCTCTCAAAATAACTCACTGCCCAGTGATCAAAATAGGAAGCCGAAGTGAACAGTGTTGCCACTCAAGTCACAACACGTTATTCGATTGTCCGATGCATTCAGGCCCACCAGTTATTCCTCCTCCTCCTCCTCCTCCTCCTCCTCCTCCTCCTCCTCACTTTGCTTAAGACCAGCATCTAAACTAAACCAAGAATAGAGATCCCACAGTTTCTTTCCAAGCCATTTCCCCTTTATTATAGATAAACTCTGCTGATTGAATCACCAAATACCTTCTAGTTTTCAAATAATCCAGGAAAGAGGAGGGAGGGAGTGAGGGAGGAACGAAAGAAGGAAGGAAGGAAGGAAGGAAGGAAGGAAGGAAAAGGGAATGGAAAGGAAGGAGAGGGGAGGGGGGAAGAAGGAGAGGAAGAGGAAGGAAGAAAAAGGGAAGGGAAGGAGGGAGGGAGGAAGGAAGGGGGAAGGGGAGAGGAGGGGAGGAGAGGGAAAAAGGAGAGGAAGAGGAAGGAAGGAAAAGGGAAGGGAAGAAGGGGAGAGGAGGCGGGATGGAGGGAGGAAGGAAGAAGAGGAAGAGAAAGGAAGGAAAAGGGAAGGGAAGAAGGGGAGGGCAAGGGAGGGAGGGAAGAAGGAGAGGAAGAGGAAGGAAGGAAAAGGGAAGGGAAGAAGGGGAGGGGAGGAGGGACGGAGGGAGGGAGGAAGGAGAGAGGGAGAGGAAGAGGAAGAGGGAGAGGAAGAGGAAGAGGAAGGGAATAGAAAGGGAAGGGAAGGGAGGCCGGCTCGCTTTCGCTTTTGCAGCGGGGCGCTTGGGTTCTCCGCGATAGAGGGGAAGGAGGGAAGGAAGGAAGGAAGGAAGGAAGGAAGGNTCTTTCTTTCTCTTTCTTTCTTTCTTTCTTTCTTTTCCTTCCTTCCTTCCCTTCCTTCCTCCTCCCTCCCTCTGCTTCTTTTTCTTTCTTTCTTTCTTTCTTTCTTTCTTTCTTCCTTTCTTCCTTTTTCCTTCCTCCCTCCCTCCCTCTGCTTCTTTCTTTCTTTCTTTCTTTTCTTTCTTTCTTTCTTTCTTTCTTTTCTTTCTTTCTTTCTTTCTTTCTTTTCCCCTTTCTTCCTCCCTCCCTCTGCTTCTTTTCTTTCTTTCTTTCTTTCTTTCTTTCCTTCTTTCTTTCTCTTTCTTTCTTTTTCTTTCTTTCTCTTTCTCTCTCTCTTTCTCTTTCTTTCTCTCTCTCTTCTCCTTCCTTCCTTCCTTCCTTCCTTCCTTTCCTTGTGCTGTCTTAACCAGTTGCTATGTTTTTATCTTCATTTTGCCCTTTTCCAAATATTCCACCTATCTTATGTGGTGCTGATAATCATCACCCTTCCATCCCAGCTAGCCCAAGACAGGATACAGTTGACAAAGTGGGGGTGCGGAGCAAGAAAATAAAGAGTTTGTTTTGGGGTAAAATCGGCTAGCGAATGAGGGACACCTTCCGCACAACCAAAGCTCACTACGTTTCAAAAAAAAGTAAATGTCCAAGTCAAGAGTAGTTCAAGCAGGAGGATGGAAAGACAACTGTCAACATATAATTATCTCCTTTTCAAGGAAAACAACAACAACATCGAGGCACGATTTGTTCAGCGTCAAAAAATAGAATAGCAACATTACATTGCAATGCTGTATGCGCTACAAGGTTTTTGCTATTTAGCTGGGCATTAAAACACCATTTACAAATTCCAGTGCGATTTCCTCCATAAATTAAATTATTGGGGAATTTAACTGAGCATTCATTGAGCCTGCCAAGGCTGTATAAAAGGAAACATTTTCACTTGAAACCCCATGACACGACACGGCTGAGCACGTGACAGCAACATGACACTTCTCCCAAATAGGAATTTGTGGCAGCCCCTCAAATACTGAAAGACTGCTATCATGTCACCCCCTCGTCCTTCTCTTCATTAGACTAGACCAGTGATGGCGAACCTTTTAGAGACCGAGTGCCCAAAAACTGGCCCCACCCCTGCTCCACCCCTTGCTCCGCCCCCACCCTGGAGGGCCACTCACCACCTCTAGGGCCCGCCGCAGATCGCCCAGGCAGCCCAGCAGCGCCATGGCGGCCACGCCCTCTGCCCACGCCCCGCAGCATCAACTGTGCACGATGGGGCGTGAGGGCAGAGTCTTGTCTACGCTGCCTGGCTGCCATGTCCTTGGCTGCGCTGCTCTGTGTGGGCCACACTCGGGGGTGACTCTCCTCTGGGGAGCTGCTGGTGAGGAGGGGGTCGTGGGGGGAGGCAAGGCTGGGGCAACGGCACGTGTGCCCACAGAGAGGGCTCCGAGCGCCACCTCTGGCACGCGTGCCATAGGTTCGCCACCACTGGACTAGACATATCCAATTCCAGCAACCGTTCCTCATATGTTTTAGCTTCCAGTGCCCTAATCCTCTTTGTTGCTCTTCTCTGCACTCTTTCCAGTGTCTCAACATCTTTTTTTACATCGTGGCTTCATTAGATAATGAAAACATTTCCTAGGCAGGTCTACTATATTATTTTCCATCCTCTCAGACGATGACTAATTGGCTTGCCAAGATGACAAGGAACTTTCAAACAAGGGGAGGGAAAAAATCCTTCAACCCAGGTCCCATCACTGGGACAAAGAAGCTGTTACGTTGTTGTTGTTGTTGTTGTTTTTAAAAAATTGCCCCACCTCTTCCCCCACCTTTCTGTGGGTCACTCTGCAGAATGAGGCCACTGAGATTTGTCTAGTGGGAGCCACACATGGGTTGGGAGGACCCTCAAGAGGGAGTGTTTCCACGCACACACACACACACGTACACACAGCAGCTGTATTTGCAGATGCACTTAACTGGGTCACAGGCAGAACGTGTGCCAAGGGAACAGCTGAACCGAATCAGCTGTAGGCTTACAAAAAAAGCCCAGGATTGATCTGGAGCGAACCCAAGCCAAGACATTTCCAAAGTCAGTCCAGCGAGGCACAAGGGAGTGAATAAAGGGTTTGCTTCTCTCTTGCACCTGGCCTTCCCAGAGGAACATCGAGAGTGGTTCCTTCAAAAGTGGAGAAAACCTCCTCTCCCTGGTGGCCTTTTCACAGTCACATCTCCGCAAGCACAACAACGTGGGCATTTAAAAGCCGCCTGATAACTCCATCCCTGCTGGCTCCAAGCCAATCAGGCTATCCATTCTCTTTGTTTTTCCTTTCCATTTTGCCCAGGCAGATTAACCACCAGGAAGGAACAGAGTCCCATCTGTGTTTGCAGTGACTTCCTGTGAGGATTTTGGCTCTCCCTCCATTCCTATCGCCGCCCTTAAAAAAAAAAAAGGTCCCTCCCCAAACAAGTCAGAAACACCCACAAATGAAATAACTAGATTTTTTGGTTACGTCGCCGATGGATATCGAAGGCACGATCTGAGAAACTAGAGGCCACAATACTGGAAGTGCAAGAAAGTGTTAGGGCAGTGATGGTGAACCTTTTAGAGACCGACCGTCCAAACTGCAACCCCAAACCCACTTATGCATCCATCGTCGGGTGCCGGGTGGGTGTGGCCTATTGGGTGGGCGTGGCTGCGGTGGTAACGGCAGACTGGGTGGGACTAAAAAGTTCAATCAATCAATTCCAACTTTGCAAGATCTTTTTTTTCCCCGTGAGAAGTTGAAATTGGTTGATTGATTGAACCTTTTTTTTTTTTTGCACATGGCAGTGGAGGCCTAAAGCGAAAAGGTTTTATAAAACCCAGCTGAAGGCCCAGGACTGGGGCGATGGCGTGCGTGCCCACAGAGAGGGCTCTGAGTGCCGCCTCTGGCACCCGTGCCATAGGTTCGCCACCACTGTGTTAGGGACTTACTATCATATGTGGTGGACCTGTTCCAAAGCCAAAGAATTTTGGCGGCTAATAAAGACTTGGTTGGAGGAAATGTTGGGACTGAAGATGGATTCCAGAGCAGAATTGTTTTTACTGGGAATGATAGTATGGAAGTTTAACAAAGGAGGGACGTATCTAGTGCTGCGTATCATAACAGCAGCAAGGTTGGTGTATGCCCAGAACTGGAAAAACGGAAATTCCCTGGTGGAGAGTGAGTTAATTAAAAAAAAATTGATATGTGCAGAGATGGATAGATTATCCTTAGAAATTAAAGACAAGGATGAAACAGAGTATTACGAAGTTTGGGATAAGATGTACTATTGGTTAGACTCGAGGAGAAAAAATCAGAACAGAGAAAGCTCGTCCGGAAGAGAGAAAGTGTAGGTTTCCAACCTCAAAGTGAGCGTAAGATAGAGATCAGAAAAAATATGAAATAAGAATGGAAATGGAAGTTATGTTATAAATAGACATAAATGTGTATGTAAATATATAAATATGTAAATCGTATAAAATGCAATATGTAAATGGTATAAAAGGTCAACGACTAGGAAGATATATGGTATATGGTATAGTATGTATTGCAAAAAAAAACCAGCCAGAAAAGTCACACTGTGTTCAACCTGTTTTTAAATGTTTACTTAATAAAAATTTAGTAATAATAATAATAATAATAATAATAATAATAATAATAATAATAATAATAATAATGAGGAGGAGGAGGAGGAGGAGGAGGAGGAGGAAGGAGAAAGAGAAGGAGAAGGAGAAGGGGAAGGGGAAGGGGAAGGGGAAGGGGAAGAAGAGGAAGAGGAAGAGGAAGAGGAAGAGGAAGAAGAAGAAGAAGAAGAAGAAGAAGAAGAAGAAGAAGAAGAAGAAGAAGAAGAAGAAGAAGAAGAAGAAGAAGAAGAAGAAGAAGAAGAAGAAGAAGAAGAAGAAGAAGAAGAAGAAGAAGAAGAAGAAGAAGAAGAAGAAGAAGAAGAAGAAGAAGAAGAAG
>NW_015390578.1:30907-34537 GCF_001527695.2 Protobothrops mucrosquamatus | reverse complement strand
GAAGAAGAAGAAGAAGAAGAAGAAGAAGAAGAAGAAGAAGAAGAAGAAGAAGAAGAAGAAGAAGAAGAAGAAGAAGAAGAAGAAGAAGAAGAAGAAGAAGAAGAAGAAGAAGAAGAAGAAGAAGAAGAAGAAGAAGAAGAAGAAGAAGAAGAAGAAGAAGAAGAAGAAGAAAAAACAACAACTAGAGGCCACCTCTGGGTGCCAGGTAGCCCCTTCCCAAGCTAAGAGGTTTGCGTGCAAGATGAGAAATATTGATTATCTAGTGGGCAGGTAGGACAGACCGTAAACGGTGGGAAGAAGGAGATAAAAACTCATTTATTTTCTTCATCCCTTCGGCAGCCTTGCAGCAGAAGCCACGTTCTCCACCTGCTATCTGGGTGGCGTTGAAGAACGAGCGGCCAGAAGAAGGCACGGCCTACTATTCTATACTTCGGATCTTTGCACCCAAACACACACACCAGTGCTCTCCTTCCACGAAGCCTTCCTTATTTCAGTCCGCAACGCTGCGGAACGGCGGCCGTAAAGCTATGACTTCATTCATCTTTCTCCTGGAAACGTGTCCTATAATGGGCAGAACGCCTACAGTGGACACAGCGGGCAAGCTTTGGGAACAATTCTGGAATTGAAGAAAGCCCTTGGCCAGCTGAGATTGTGATGGCCAGTGAGTTTTGCCAGATACCAGATAAGGGGTCTTTGGTGTTCTCTGAGCTTGGTGACTTCTTTTTGCAGATTTTCTTTAACCAAACTACGTAACGGCATCAGTGCTGGTGATGTTACTTAGTTGGGTAATGAAACGTCTGCAAGAAAATAACCAAGCTCAGAGAGCACCAAGGAGCCCGCAATCTTCCTCTTCTCCATAAACACTACTCTCTTCTAGCACTGATGATGTTACCCAGTTGGGTAATGAAATGTCTTCAAGAAAACAACCAAGCTCAGAGAGCACCAAGGACCCCACAGTCGTCATTGTCCTCCTCCTCCTCCTCCTCCTCCTCCTCCCTGCAAACCCCACTCCCTTCCATCACTGATAATGTTACCTAGTTGGGTAATGAAACATCTGCAAGAAAACAACCAAGCTCAGAAAGCACCAGGGACCCCACAGTCCTCCTCCTCCTCCTCTTCCTCCTCCTCTTCCTCCTCCTCCTCCTCCCTGCAAACCCCACTCCCTTCCATCACTGATGATGTTACCTAGTTGGGTAATGAAACATCTGCAAGAAAACAACCAAGCTCAGAGAGCACCAAGGATCCCTCATTTCAACCCCGAGCTGCAAATATTCTCCTTTATTGATACTGAACAAGGTCCAACAAGAACTGTGTGGTGAGGTCCCTCTTGAAAGCAATGGAGCCAGACAGTCACAACTGGTGTGAAAATAACCCCAAGCTTGAAACAAAAAGCGACATTTTGTTTTCCTGATGGTTCTAACGTCCCATGGTAAGCAAGATGACTGCAGTAAGGAACACTCATATAATCTAAAGCAGTCTTTCCAGATGTACGAACTTCAGCTCCCATAACTCTCAGCAAGGGCCGTCATGGCCGAGGCACTCTGTGAGTTACAGAAGTTCACACCATTGGCCCATATTGGGAAAGAATTGATCTAAAAGCTTGAAGACTAAAAGCTTCAGGAAGACTTGAGCAAATTTCCCGAGTTGTATTAATCTGTAGCCACAGAAATAGTGCAGCAGCTTATGGCGCGTAAATAAATAACAGCTGTATTATGGAATATGTTTTTTGTGAATGAAAGTAAAGCCCTGCCTGAGCAGGAGTGGGGAACTGTAGCCCTTTTATGACTTGTGGACTTCAACTCCCAGAATTCCTGAGCCAGCCATGGCTGGCTCAGGAATTCTGGGAGTTGAAGTCCACAAGTCATAAAAGGGCCAGGGTTTCCCCACTCCTACTTTAGAGGATGCAATAATCACTGCATTGAGTGACTTAACCAATCCTTGCCCTTTGCAAACTGGACCAAGACATAGTTTTTACTCAAGCGTTACTACAGCATTGCAAGCAACAACCCAAACAATGGGCTCTTCCGTACATTGCCAACCAGTCTACTCACATCTACTTTCTTTGGTTAACTGGCGGGTTCAAATTTAAGAGCAGCTAACCTTCGAAAAATGCCCTTACTTCATCTGCTGGCAGCCACTTCTTCCGTCTCACACTTGGCAAGTAGCTTTCCTGCAAGCTACACAACAGACCCACACCGATATCCCACAGAGGGGTAGGTATCAAGCACTCAACTCTTGCTGCGATATTCAGCCCACCGCGTCACGTCATTTTCCTGCGTTGCCTGAAGACATTCTGCAAACATTGGCAGAGTGACCACTTCGTTGGGGGGGGGTGTTAAAAAAGATTGGAGGGGGAAACCGTTTCGCAACCGGTTGCAAAGGTCAACATTTACACACATCCAAGATTAAACTGTGAAAAGGAAGTGTGGTTCAGAACGGAAGAGGGATCCTGCTCTTTTCACAGCTCTCATAAACACAGTGATTTATCCTTACTCTTCAATGGCATTAGTCTACAACAGGTCCATTGGGGTTAGAATCGGTGGTAGGAGCATCAACAACCTCCGATATGCAGATGATACCACATTGCTGGTGGAAAGCAAGGAGGATCTGGAGTGGCTAATCCTGAGAGTCAAAGATGAAAGTGAAAAAAAAAATTGGGCTTCGCCTTAACGTCAAGAAAACAAAGATAATGACTACTGCAGATTGGGAATGCAGGTCGACAACGAGACCATGGAAACACTAAGGAATTCATCTCCCTGGGCACTAAAAATCAACCAAAGTGGTGACTGCAGATCAAAAGGCATATAGCACTTGGAAGAACTGCAATATCTGGCATGAATTAACATTTGGAAGAGTAGAGGCAACCGACTCAGAAGCCACTTGCCTGACATGGTATAAGGGTCTTCTGCTTGAGCAGTTGTGGACTAGAAGACCTCCAAGGTCCCTTCCAGCTGTATTCGATTCTAATTCTAACTGTAGATTACTTTACTTTACTTTACTTTACTTTACTTTTTTACTTTACTTTACTTTACTTTACTTTACTTTACTTTACTTTACTTTACTTTACTTTACTTTACTTTACTTTACTTTACTTTACTTTACTTTACTTTACTATAGAACAGAACAGAATAGAACAGAATAGAACAGAGTAGAGTAGAGTAGAGTAGAGTAGAGTAGAGTAGAGTAGAGTAGAGTAGAGTAGAATAGAATAGAATAGAATAGATATTGGAATATAGAATAGAAAAGCTTAGAATAAAATAGAATAGAATAGAATAAGGAATAGAAGAGAAGAGAAGAGAAGAGAAGAGAAGAGAAGAGAGCAGAGCAGAGCAGAATAGAATTAGAAGAGAAGAGAAGAGAAGAGAAGAGAAGAGAAGAGAAGAGAAGAGAAGAGAAGAGAAGGGAACAGAGTAGAGTAGAGTAGAGTAGAATAGAATTAGAATTAGAATTAGAATTAGAATTAGAATTAGAATTAGAATTAGAATTAGAATTAGAATTAGAATTAGAATTAGAATAGAATAGAACTAGAAGGGACCTTGGAGCTCTTCTAGTAGTCCAGCCCCCAGCTCAAGCAGGAGACCCTATACCATCTCAGACAAGGAAGGATGGATATCACAATCTGAGCTCAAC
>NW_015390578.1:26959-27959 GCF_001527695.2 Protobothrops mucrosquamatus | reverse complement strand
AGCCCACCCCTCACACATACCCACCCACCCACCCACCCACCCACACACACACACACACACACACACAACCACAGACACAACCAGAGAGAGAGAGAAGCCCCAGGGCAGCCGCTCACCTCGTTCCTCTGGAGCTGGAGGAAGCTGTTCAGGTAGCTGGAGCTGAGCGCGGAGGTGCCCAGGTCGGCGCTGCCCTTGCTGGGGTAGCTGAGCTCCGGGTGCTGGGCGGAGGAAGACTCCGGGC
This sequence comes from Protobothrops mucrosquamatus, assembly GCF_001527695.2. NCBI lineage: Eukaryota > Metazoa > Chordata > Lepidosauria > Squamata > Viperidae > Protobothrops > Protobothrops mucrosquamatus. Next base: position 27,718 of record NW_015390578.1, on the reverse strand, counting down.
GGAAGGCGTCGAAGGCGCTGGCCTGGTGCGTGTCTTGCAAGGAGAGGTAGACCCAGTTGAGCAACTGGGCCGGCTGGTAAACGGAGGCGGCGGTGGTCTCGATGGCCGACAAGAGGCTCATCCTTGCCCCTTCCTCCTCCTCCTCCTCCTCCTCTTCTTCCTCTTCTTCCTCCTCCTCCTCTTCTTCTTCTTCTTCCTCTTCTTCCTCCTCCTCCTCCTCAACCGCCTGGGGACCGCTGGGCTGGCTCCCCCTCTTCTCCCGGGGGGGCGCCTTCCTCCCCCAGCTCCAAGGAAGGCAGGAAGGCAAGCGGGGAAACGCCGCTGGGCTACCCGGCGCCCTCGGGCTTCTCTCCAGCCCCGTCGCAGCTCAGCCTCGCCCTGCCTTGCCTAAAGCGCCCCGGGACCCCCCAGCCGCCCAGCACCGCCCCGGCTCCCCCCCAGCATAGCTGCCGACCCCAACTCGGGCAGGTCCCAGCCGCGGGAGTCGCTGGGCAGAGGCAGAAGTTCTTTGCAGGCGCCTTGCCTTGCCTCCTCCTCCTCCTCCTCCTCCTCCTCCTCTTCCCCCCCCCTCCTCCTCCTCCCGCCGGCTGCCCTGGCCCTCCACCTCTCCTGGCCTGCGAGCCCGACCCGCTATCTGCCTTTATCCTCACTCCCTCCTTCTCCGGGGCGGAGGGAAAGGCTCGCGCGCTACTTCAGCACCACCTCGTTGCAAGAGGAATCAGGGGAAGGAGGGGAAGGGGGGGGGGAGGACGGGCCCGA
>NW_015390578.1:21671-25914 GCF_001527695.2 Protobothrops mucrosquamatus | reverse complement strand
CCCCCCCCCTCCTCCTCCTCCCGCCGGCTGCCCTGGCCCTCCACCTCTCCTGGCCTGCGAGCCCGACCCGCTATCTGCCTTTATCCTCACTCCCTCCTTCTCCGGGGCGGAGGGAAAGGCTCGCGCGCTACTTCAGCACCACCTCGTTGCAAGAGGAATCAGGGGAAGGAGGGGAAGGGGGGGGGGAGGACGGGCCCGAGCGGGGACAGGAGGGGAGGGGAAGGGGAGGAGGGGGAGGACCGAGAGAAGGCAGGCGATTGGTGGCTGAAAAGTTCCGGGGCCTGGGAGAAAAAAAAAACTTGGAATGTTGGGGAAGGGGTGGGCCGATCCGGAGGGGAAGCGGAGCGCCTGCTTTCCTTTGGCTTCTCCCTCTCTCTCTCTCCCCCCCCACCCCACACCCCCCCACACCAGTGCCACTCACTCACCCACCCCGAAAAACGTAGACCCCCCCCCCCTCTTCTTACTTGTCTTGTCTTGGCTTCGGTCTGGCGTCTGGAGTCTGCCGGGCTTTGAGAAGGACTTTCCTGGGTCAAGCTTGTCCTTTTGACAGCCCCCCCCCCTTCTCCTTCCAGCTGTGGCCAACGCGGATTCTGCCAGGCGACTTTTTCAGCTGGATTGAAAGTTGGTGGAAGTCCACCCGCTCCCGTTTCCAACAGCCGGGAACTGGACGTGCTTGTAAGGAACTCTGCTATTGCCAACAGTGGCGGGAGACATTCTTGAATAGGGTAGGGTAGGGTAGGGTAGGGTAGGATAGAATAGAATAGAATGCAGAATAGAATGCAGAATAGAATAGAATGCAGAATAGAATAGAATAGAATAGAATAGAATAGAATAGAATAGAATGCAGAATAGAATAGAATGCAGAATAGAATAGAATAGAATAGAATAGAATGCAGAATAGAATAGAATAGAATAGAATGCAGAATAGAATGCAGAATAGAATACAGAATAGAATAGAATAGAATGCAGAATAGAATAGAATGCAGAATAGAATGCAGAATAGAATAGAATAGAATTCAGAATAGAATAGAATAGAATAGAATGCAGAATAGAATAGAATGCAGAATAGAATGCAGAATAGAATAGAATAGAATGCAGAATAGAATGCAGAATAGAATAGAATAGAATATAGAATAGAATAGAATGCAGAATAGAATAGAACAGAATAGAATAAGAGAGTTGGAAGGGACCTTGGAGGTCATCTAGTCCAACTCCCCACCCAAGCAGGGACCCTACACCAAGCTCATTCAACCTTCATTCTCTCAGACATTCAAAGTCAAAAACTCAACAAAAATGTTATATTAGCTTTATTCTAATAGAAAACTGATCTCACATTCAATGTGTATCAAGCCAGCTATTCCAGACGTCCCGTAAATAACATCATAAAAATAAAATAATATTGCATTTTATCAGCTTCCTTCAACTTCTTTTTTTTTTTTTTTTTTAAATATAAATTTTTTATTGTTTTCAACATAAAAAAAAGCACATCACAGATACATCACAATTGAAAAAAACCCCTACCCCCCACCCCCCACCGGACTTCCCAAACCTAATCCCAGGATACTATTCAACTAAAAGTAAACTGATATTAATATCCCTAACTCCACAAAGTGTTATTCTACATAAGTAGGTGAAATATATATATATATATATATAAAAAAAATTTTTTTTCTAAAAACCTAAATTATATTCCACCATTCTATGCTTATTTTGAATATAAACAATCCATCTTCTCCATATTGATAAAAATTGTTCATTTGAATGATCCTTCAAATAAGCCGAAATCTTTGCCATTTCAGCAAGATGCGAAACCTTCACTCTCCAGTCCTCCATTGTAGGTAAAACTTTACTCTTCCAGTTTTGAGCTATCAACAAACGGGCAGCAGTTAAACAATACAACATCAAATTCGTTTCTTTTACGTCCAAATTATGTGTAATACCTAGGAGAAACAACTGAGGCAAGAAAAAAATTCTTCTTTTAAAAACTTGCTATAGATTCCACCATAGTTTCAACTTCTTCTTCTTCTTTTTTTAAAGGCCTAGGAAATGCAGTTCATTCCTCCGAAACCTCCAACAAACTTAGAACTTCAGAAGGTTCAATAGCATCTGGACCAAATAAACTGAATAATAAATGCTTAGGTTGATTAAGCTTCCAGGAAACACACTGGGGTAAATCATGCTCATTCTGTAATCCTGACATTTTCATTGACTCAAGCACCATGGCTCCAAAATTCCTTTTTTTTTTTTTCCTTCTCTTTTTCAGTCAGCCAAATCTAGCACAGAGTCTGCTCAAAAGAAATCGTCTTGATTTCAGTTTAGGGAAATGCTTTTTTTGCAAAAATAATATTTCTTGAAGCATCAAAACCATTTTTTGTTTTTTTTTAAAAAAGGGATATGTTGACCTGTGATTTTGCACATGCACACATAAAGACACAGAAAGGCTGCTTCTTTAAAGGTACCATCTTCTCCTTGTTTCAAAACTTTTTTTTTTTTTGCTTCAAATGTCGTAATTTACAGCTTGCTCCATTTTTGACAGTACGCAACTCAGTGAGAGCCTGTGTGGGGATTTTTGACCATTAAGATTTCTCTTTAAAAAGGAAATCACAGGTACATATCTATATATAATAAGTCTTTAGATTTATCTATGTATTTATATCATCTCTATATATCATTAATATCTATCCATCTATCTATACCTATATCTATATCATCTATCTATCTGCCTATCTGCCTGTCTGTCTATCTCTGTCTGTCTGTCTATCTCTGTCTATCTCTGTCTGCCTGCCTGCCTGCCTGTCTGTCTGTCTGTCTGTCTGTGTCTCTGTCTGTCTGTCTGTCTGTCTGTCTGTCTGTCTCTATCTATCATCTATCTGTCTGTCTGTCTGTCTGTCTGTCTGTCTGTCTGTCTGTCTGTCTGTCTGTCTGTCTGTCTGTCTGTCTCTATCTATCTATCTATCTATCTATCTATCTATCTATCTATCTGTCTCTATCTATCTATCTATCATCTATCTATCTATATCTCTATCTATCTATCTATCTATCTGTCTCTATCTATCTATCTATCTATCTATCATCTATCTATCTATATCTCTATCTATCTATCTATCTATCTGTCTGTCTCTATCTATCTATCTATCTATCTATCATCTATCTATCTATATCTCTATCTATCTATCTATCTGTCTGTCTGTCTGTCTGTCTGTCTGTCTGTCTGTCTGTCTGTCTCTATCTATCTATCTATCTATCTATCTATCTATCTATCTATCATCTATCTATCTATCTATCTATCTATCTATCTATCTATCTATCTATCTATCTATCTATCTATCTATCTATCTCCATCTCCATCTCCATCTATATCAAATGCTATCCTACTGTATGTATAGGATACAGATTTACTTTCATTGTATGCTAGAGCATTATTTTTTCTCATTATCTATTGGCAGAAGTTAAGCCTACTTCTTACAAGTTTGGCCCCCATTGGTAATTAGAGAGCATTTGAAATCATCATGGCTTAAAAAAAAAGCCTTGGGTCAAATTCATTCACTGGGTTTCTCTATGGAAAGTCTATGCTCATTAAGTCTGGACAGTGCTGGAATAGCCCCCCAACAATGAACTTGGGTTATGGATCTCCCAATACATTTAAGCAAGGTGTCACCCCCTAATATTTAACATCTTCTTTTGAAAGGGTCTGCTCCATTCTCTTATTTATCATCCATCCCCATTTTTAAATTTCCCTTTAGCTAGGGTTGGGTGAATTGCCATCAACAGTCTCCTCTCCGATTCTGTCCAGGTGCTGATGGCAGAATTGAACCGCTGGGCCATATGCTATTATGATGGTCCCTCTCTAAAGACTCTAGCGCAGGGGTCTTCAAACTGGGCCCTTTTATGACTTGTGGACTTCAACTCCCAGAATTCCCCAACCACCAGGCACGCCACATTTGCAGGAGCAGATATTCACAGCAATCCCTTCCCACAGCCAAAGTGTTCACCTTCATGTGCTAATAATGTCAAGCTATTTTCCAAGGCGCCTGAAGGCAGGACAAGATTTGGTGGAATATTCAAAATGTCTTTAAGAAAAAGATAAAGTTTAAGCCTCAGCTATTTTTGCTGGGTATTATGGAAAATTTGGATAAAAAAGAAATGGAATTGATGCTGAATTTGATAACTGCTGCGAGGTTATTAATAGCTCAATGTTGGAAAACGGATCGTTTGCCTACTATAGAGGATTGGGCATTTAAAG
>NW_015390578.1:7541-21347 GCF_001527695.2 Protobothrops mucrosquamatus | reverse complement strand
GAACAATGAACCAGTGGAACAACCTGCCTCCAGAAGCGGTGAATGCTCCAACACTGGAAGTTTTTAAGAAGAGACTGGACAGCCATTTGTCCGAAATGGTATAGGGTTTCCTGCCTGAGCAGGGGGTTGGACTAGATGACCTCCAAGGTCCCTTCCAACTTTACTATTATTATTATTATTATTATTATTATTATTATTACTATTATTATTAATGCCTCATCGTTAGCAAGAGGTTAAGTTGGTCCTTAGGTCAATGTTTTAAGCCCTTCCAGATGGCGCAAAGTTTTCTCTTCCTTGTTTATTTTCATGGGTTTGAAGGGGAAAGCATCTGTGACATGCTGATGTGATGAGCAAAAAAAGTTGGAAGACTGAACATGCCTCTCCTTACCCAGAACGAGGGTCGATCTGAACATTTTCTTTGTTTATATTTGGGATGGGCAAAGAAAGGCGGGGGAGACATTTCCCCTTCTGGTGGGTTAGGGCAAATTGCAGTGGTTAAAAGGAAGAAATCCCAGCCATGCCAAAATGTTCAGGATAAACAAAATGAAGGTTAGGAAAGCCAAAGCTTTTAAACAGTGGCCAAGGAATATTACAATCACTTGGAGTTCTTTGGCCACATAAATGCGTTGGTGGAACATCATAAGCCTTGATGTTCTGCCCTTTGTTAATTTACCATTAAGTCCAATTTCGAAACATATTTTTAATTAGAGGAATGTCATGCCTGGAAGACTTATCCTCGTGTACCCCCAATACTCCCCACTAACCTTTTTTTTTTTTTTAAATGCCATGTTCTCATGAAGTTGCCTACAGCTTTTCGTTGGTCCACAACTGAGGCAGCTTCAAATTAACTTTTGATTTTTCAGATTTTAAAGTACATCTTTCCCAGATGTGATCTTCACCTAGCAAAATCTTGATTGTGGTCATTGTGGTTGTCGAGGAAGGCTGGTCAGGAGATCCTGTTGGCCATTTCATGCTGCTGCAGGTATACCGTACTGGGCTACAGAAAAAAAGACCCATCAAACTGATTTTTGACAGCCACCCGAATCTAGTCAACTAATGTTCAGCCCTAAATTGGCTCTAGATAATTGTTAATGGAATTCAAGAGGAGTTGGAGTTAGATCACTTGTGGGAATGTAACGAGTCTAGGCTGATTCCTCTCTTGACTCTGCCTTCAAGCTCTACCTGTCCTTCACATGCTGGTTTATTTCATCTTTTTGCAGGGGTTCACACATTTTGGACTAAGAGACATTTAGAATAGAATAGAATAGAATAGAATAGAGTAGAGTAGAGTAGAGTAGAGTAGAGTAGAGTAGAGTAGAGTAGAGTAGAATAGAGTAGAGTAGAGTAGAATAGAATAGAATAGAATAGAATAGAATAGAATAGAATAGAATAGAATAGAATAGGACCTTGGAGGTCTTCTAGTCCAACACCCATCTCAGGCAGGAAACCCTACACCATTTCAAACAAATGGTTGTCCAGTCTCTTCTTAAAAACTTCCAGTGATGGAGCACCCACAACTTCTGAAGGCAAGCTGGTTAATTGTTCTCACGGTCAGGAAGTTTCTCCTTAATTCCAGGTTGCTTCTCTCCTTGATTAGTTTCCATCCTTTGTTTCTTGTCGTGCCTTCTGGTGCTTTGGAAAATAAGTTGACCCCATTGTCTTTGTGGCTGCCCCCCCAAAATATTGGAACACTGCTAGTATGTCATATGTGGTCCTTCTTTTCCTTAAACTAGACATGCTGTTCTTCATATGTTTTAGCCTCCAGTTCTTTAATCGTCTTTGTTGCTCTTCTCTGCACTCTTTCCAGACCTTTCTTATAATATGGTGACCGAAACTGGATGCAGTTTTTGTTCATCCTACTACTTCTTTCATTCCTTCATTACGGAATAAAATAAAACCAACAATTTGTAAATCTGATCATTACTTTGGATAATGAAAAAAAAAAAAAGATTGCTGAGTTATGGCTGTGAGAGAGCTATCCAAGTATTGCCAAAGAGTTTTCAGTCTCCCCCACCCCCAAGTGCTGAAATCCTCCAAGAATCTACAGTATAACACAACCAATCCCTCCGACACCTTTTTGCTTGCCAAGCTGTTCTTTTTGGTCTATGCAACTTACTCTTTTATTCACAATTGCTTGATGTTTTATTGCTGTTTTAATAAGGTTACCCAAAAGATTACATTCTGGAGATGGAATGTCCATTTCCACACACACCCCAGCTAAACAAAGTGATTCATTAAAACAGCAATAAACTTTAAAGCAGTTTTCTGTTGTGACTCTTTTTTTTCTTCCTGGTTGACAAATTTTCTTGAAATTTACCTTTAATTGGAAGTCGGGATCAAAATAAGTCTCGGTATAATAACTAGATAGGTCTAATTTTTTTTTAGTGATGCTTTAGCTAACAAATGAGAACATCTACTAGGAAGTGGATCCTAACTTCCAAGCAGTTTTAAAGAGACTAGCTAGCTAGATCGACTGTCGATCAAATAAAGGTTCAGGACCATCTGTTAAGTTACACACACAAGATTTATTCAAGACTTTTTTTGTTTTGCTTTGTTTTGTTTTTATTTTAAGATATGAGGAACGTAAAAGTGTTGGGATGGCTTGTATGAGGAAAACGACTTAAATACTTAAGTGTAATTAACTCTAAGAAAATCTTAACAGGGAAAAATGTCTTTTGAACACTGCAGGGAAAACCAATTTAAATGAGAACTTTAAAAACAGGATCTATGACAAGGTGATTAAGATGATTAATTAGAAAAGGAGATTTATATTCATGTGGTTGTTACTTGTAGAAATGCTAGAAAAATGTCTATATACAATTGTTATCAACTAAAATGACTAAGAAATGTACTAAAGGTTGATAAAAGAGAATATGATTGGAAGAAGAGAAAATCAAGGACAGCTATTATGCGGAGTAGGGAATTGTAGAAATTAATTGTTCTTGATTGTTTTGTAAATATAAACCCAGACAACATGCAGTTTACCAAATATTAAGGATGATTGTGTTACAAAAAAATCAATAAAATATATTTTTTAAAAAAGATTGAGGCCCTTGTCATAATGTCTTACAAGGTTTGAAATTCCTTAGTAGTTGTCGCTCAGTGCCAAATCGGGCTGTAGGGGGTGGGTGTAAGAAAAAACATCCCAACGAAACTGCTTCAAAAGTCATTGGGTGCGTCTAGCGGTATGCGGACGAACATTGTCACGAACCAACACCACACCGGAAGTCAGCCGGCCCTGACGCTTGTGATGGATGGCTCGTCTGAGTTTTTGTAACGTTTCACAGCAGAACCAGGCTCCGTGAACTCCACTAGCTGTCCTCCTTTGGCATCTTCACATTTGGCGGGAATTTCTATGGCACCACTTCCGGTGTGGTGTTGGTTCACGACACAATGCTCGCCCGCACACCGCTAGATGCCCCCAAGAACTTTTGAAACAGTTCCGTTGGGATGTTTTTGATCACACACACACACTCCCCCCATAGCCCAGATCTGGCGCCAAGCGACAACTACTAAGGAATTTCAAACCATTTATGACAAGGGCCCCAATTTGAATGGTGATGAGGTCGAAAAGTCATGTAATATTGTCATTTTCTAACGCGTTTAATAAAAGATCCGTATTGGCGAGTGTCTGTCACGGATAACCAAACGGAGGTTGATTTCCGAATGGCTCTCGTATATTTAAAAACCAGACCCAACATAGACCTTGCCATCTTGCCTTGCTCAAGAGAAGGCTTACAACAGGCCTGCTTACATCAGTTTACTTGCTCTTACTAAAATAGATCACACGGATGCAAGTGGGTGTAATCGAAGCAGGACTAAGAATAGATCCATCCCGGAGAGGCCCCTCCAGATCCTCTATCAACCCCCTCCCAGCAGGGGTGATTCCCTTCCTAAGAGGCTTTCTTTCTCTCTTTCAGAGTGGGAAGCAAAGGTCTTTGTTTGCTTACTCAGTCTTCGCCAGGGGCCATACGTCTTCCCCTCGGTTTTGCTCTCCAATATATACAGGCCTCTTCCTGACAACTGGAATTTGCGCTTGAGACGGCCCGTGTCGTCTTCCTGCAAAGCAGGAAACGGCGCCTTTTTCTAATTAAAGAGCAACAAGGCTCTGGACCTCAGCAATTGAGTAAGAATGGCAGCAATTCTGTCCATTGCCTGGCTGCCTATCTACTCTATCTGTCTGTCTGTCTGTCTGTCTGTCTGTCTATCTATCTATCCATCTATCTATCCATCCATCATTTATTTATCCATCTATCCATCTATCTATCTATTCATCCACACTATCTATCTATCTATCTATCTATCTATCTATCCATCCATCCATCCATCCATCTATCCATCCATCATTTATTTATCTATCTATTCATCTATCTATCCATTCATCCACACTATCTATCTATCTATCTATCTATCTATCTATCTATCTATCTATCTATCTATCATCTATCCATCATTTATCTATCCATCTATCTTCTATCATCTATCATCTATCCATCCATCATTTATCTATCCATCTATCTATCCATTGATCCACACTATCTATCTATCTATCTATCTATCTATCTATCTATCTATCTATCTATCTATCTATCCATCATTTATCTATCCATCTATCTATCATCTATCTATCTGTCTGTCCGTCCATCCATCCATCCATCCATCCACTTATCTACATAATTATTAGATCTAGATCTAATAATTATAATACATTAAATCTACTAATTTCTCTCTCTCTCTCTCTCTCTCTCTCTCTGTGTGTGTGTGTGTGTGTGTGTGTCTGTCTGTCTGTCTCTGTCTCTGTCTCTGTCTCTGTCTCTGTCTCTCTCTCTCTCTCTCTCTCTCTCTCTCTCTCTCTCTCTCTCTCTCACACACACACACACACACACACACACACAAACACACACACACACCACAGGATTTTCAATCTGGACAACTTTCAGATGTATGGCCTTCAACTCCTTGCAAAGCTACTGTGGAAAATTCCCTTCTCTTCCCTTGTCTTCTTTTGCACAACCCTCCACATTTGTGCACAGAAGTGACCACAACCTAATGAATTAAGAAGGGCAAAATCATGGCGTGCTCTATGCATTCTGTCACAAGAATTGTTTTTAATCAATATAACACCTAAGCTATATTAAGCATTCCGCTGGGCAGAGAAGGAGGGAGGCAGGCCGGTAGGCAGGCAAAGAGAAAGAGAGGGCAATGTTATTTGCAAAAATCATCTTCCATGTCCTATTTTTTCCCGGATACCAGCAGCTTCCTTCAGTCCAATCAATTTTAGCTCCCACTCCTGTGCCTGACACTGTTTTCTCTTCCTTAGACCCCCTTAGTGCAATTTGAAATATTTCAGTAACCGATCTATCCCGGGTACAATGAAACCATGAAAAGCACATTTTTTCCCCAAAGTGAAAGACTGCCTTGTCTCTTCCAAATTTCCAATAAATCTTGTGTCACCCTGTTGCAAGACACAATGAATTACAGGGCAGGCAATAAACACTGGGCCGTTTGATGGCCACCAGGCTTCTCTGCTTTGTATGTCTTGTCAGCCCTGAAATTCTGGACCATTAAGGACAATAGCCTCTGTCTCCACAGGGGAGTGGCTCAGCAGAATGGGTGATGTACATGACTTCAAGGAAAGCCGATGCTGCTTCTGTGCGACCTTAAACATCTCACCTTCTTCTGTGTCTGTTGAGTAAATACAGTGTCTGTATTTACAATGTATGCCTAACGGAAGAGAAGCCAGACCTAAGCGTGATGTCATGTGTCTGATTAACGAAACACTTAAAAGGACTTTCAGGCATATTTTCTCCTAAAAGCATTTACTAAGGTTACAGAGACGTCAGTACAGCATGGTGGAAATGCTTAGGTCTGGCTTCTCTTCCGTTAGGCATACATTCCAAGCATTTTTCCCTGCCTCTATTTTGGGGTCATGGTTCACATCTTCCAATTAACTTGGAAGATGTGATTTACTTCCGGTTTGGGCTATCCTTATTCTCCTCCCTTTTCCCTGTTGCCTGGTTTAACTATAAAAATACCAGACAGTCCTGCATATTGTCAAAGCAAGAATATACAGTATTTGCAGCGTTGACATACAGATAGCCCCCCAACTTACAACGGTTTGTTTAGTGAAATACATGAAGAAGCAGAGATACAGGAAGAAAAGAAGGACCCAAGGAAAGACTGGGAGGGAAATCAATCAGTCAATCAATCAATCAATCAATCAATCAGAATAGAGCTCAAAGAGACCTTGGAGATCTTCTAGTCCAACCCCCTGCTCAAGCAGGAGACCCTAGACCATTTCAGACAAGTGGCTGTCCAATCTCTTCTTAAAAGCCTCCAGGGATGGATCACCTACATCTTCTGGAGACCAGCCATTCCACTGGTTGATTGTCCTCACTGTTAGGAAGTTTCTCCTTAATTCCAGGTTGCTTCTCTCCTTGATTAGTTTCCACCCATTGTTTCTTGTATCAAGTCTGCAAAAAATAAATCTGGGATCCTCTGAAGGAAATCAAAAATCAAAACTCGCTCCAGGTTTTGTAATGCAGAAAATATAACCATGTGTGCTTCAATGAAGACTTTTGTTCTACTTTATGGTTGACGTTAGACTGCAAAATATTTCCTGCTTTATTCCCCCCCCACTAAATTCTTAAATGCTCCCTCTGTAGCTTTTCTTCAGAATTGCAATATTTCTCTCCTAATCAAGGGGCTGCTCAGCTGGTTTCAGTTATCTTTGCAAGGATTTTATTAACAGACACTGTCTAGTGGAGTCACACTTCATAAAAGTCTTGGCCAACTCACATTATGTATTGCTCTGGATTAAAGGGCTGTACTTGAGTCCCTATCGTACTTTTCCAGTGCCCACAGATTAAAATGAGGATATACGTACATCCAGTCCTGGCTTGGAACTGCTGGGAAGGCGGGAAGGCACTCAAGAGACTTGCCAGGTACGTGTCCACTTTCATAGAAAAGAAAAACTAACCTTTAGCTACACCCTGCTTCAAGTAACCAAAGATCGTATCTGTGTTATTCCAGAACAGTCTGTCCAACAATGACTAAGGAGACCTTGGTTGGGAACCATCTGCAATTCAGCAAAAGCTCCAACTCACTCAGCATGGGTAGCATGCTTGGGTTTGTAGGGAGCCCCACCCTCCCTAGATTAAAATATTCTTTCTTCTTAATATTAAAAAGAGGCAGAATCAGTGGTGGGATTCAGCCTGTTCGCACCACTTCGGCAGAACCGGTAGCTAATTTTTTGTTGCCCAGGCCCAGAATGGACTTCCGGAAGCAGCATCCTCACAGAGAACCAGTTGTTCACCTATTTAAATCCCACCACTGGGCAGAATATTACATTTCCCCAAAGGAGAAATGGAGGAAAAAATCTCTTAACAAAGGCAGAAAGCAGCCCCAGTCTTTCTGACTAGCCTCAAGCAGAAGCCTCAAGTCTTTAGAGTTGGATATTTTGCACCTATTAAGAAAAACTGGGGCAATCTATTCATAAACAAAACGCCTTCCGCCTCCCACAGCTGATGGGATTAAGAATTTACAGTCCCCCACCCAAATTCTAAGGATGGGACATGACCTTTAGGACATAATAGGATTTCCCCGCCATCATTAGAATAGCAAAAGACACAGAAGTCCACTACATTGCACAACCCCCTGGAGCATCTCAATCAGAAGGTATAAAAACTCACCCGCTCTCAACTTCATTTTGCCAGCTGGGCCAGAACTGCGTGCTGTTGCTGGTTCTGCTCATCAATAAAAAAAACCCTTCTTTCCTAAGCAGCCTCCATTTTATTTCCTGCATCTTAGCCTCCATTTCATTTCCAGTGTTTTACTCCCAGCTTGGAACTGAACCTGATTTTATTTTCAGAAACTCACATTCAATACAATGTATGGAAAATGCAAAGAAATGCAGATATGGGATGTAAAGACAGGAGCACTATAGGATAGGTCCCAGCATCTGAAGCATAGCAATGTCCTCTATATAGAAATTTCCTAACAGTGAGAACAATTAACCAATGGAACGGCTTGCCTCCAGAAGTTGTGGGTGCTCTATCCCTGGAGGCTTTTAAGAAGTAATTGGACAGGCATTTTGGGGGAATGGTATAGGGTCTCCTACTTGAGCAGGGGGCTGGACTAGAAGACCACCCAGGTCCCTTCCAGCTCTGTTCTGATTCTGGTTTTTAGAATACTAAGTTTTAAACAGATGGATGCCAATTCCACCAGGAGCCCATGTGATGCACGCAAATATAACACTAAGGCTTTGCAGATTGCTTAATAGCTAAGACTCGGGACTTTGGAAAACATCCAGCCTTCTTGTTCAACTCAAAGATAGTATATTTAAATTCTTTCCTAGCCTCAAAAGTGTTGGTGATACAACAACATAGCTTTGTTTGAGCAAGTGAGCAAGGGACAACCTCATTCTTCTTTTTTCTCTTTGTTCTGATTTCCCTTATTGGAACGCCGATATTCTTGAATATTCCTCTATTTCCTACAGGAAGAACTATTTCCTTCCTTTGCCTAAATAGAAACTTCAGGGAATGTGTGGAGTGGTGTGTAAATTTGCCGGAGGCCAGGATAGAAAGATATGGAGAGGTATGCTGAATATTTATGGGTTTTAACCAGCTTACTTTGTTTTGATCTCAGTGATTTTTAACTACAGCAAGAGAAGAGAATTTATGTTTTACTTAAGGGAGAAGTCTTGGTGCTCACTTTGATATCTAACTGCTCAGGATTTCCAGAACCAATGTTCTGTTCTCTATTAGAGATGCTGTCAGTTAAATTCAACACCCTGTGGGATGTCAGCCCCCCCCCCCCAGAGAAGGAAATATTAAAAGGGCAGAAAAATATATTTTCTCAAAGGATCTTAAAGAGGCAGAAAAGCATGCCCAGTTTTCTTAATAGCCCCAAGTCTCCCTCCCCCAAGCAGAAACCAGCTCTGTAGAAATGCAGATGTAAATAATCCATTCAGGAAGATTGGAGCTTTCCAGCTAAAAGATTAAGAAGACAAAGACACCTAAAATCTACATACCCCACCCAAACTCTAAGAGAGGACATAATAGGATTAACCCACAGATGCCAAAGGGACACAGGTCAAAATACATGACACAGGAAGTACAAAGCCTCAAACAGGAACAGGAAACAACCTCAAGAGCCCCAGAGGGTATAAAAACCCACTCCCTACATGTGCTCTCTCTCTCTTTTTCTTCCAGAGCCATCTTTCTGTCTGGCTCTCCTCTTCAATAAACTGCAACCTTCTTTCTAAAGCAGACGCCATGTTGTTTATTCCCGGCTTGGACTGAACCATGATGAAGACTTTTCCTTCAACAACCCAAAACAAAAACCCACAACATCTAGAAATGCAAGAAAGTTCTCTGGTGTTTTTTTTTTTGTTTTTTTTTGTTTTTGACTTTCCCATTTTCCATTTCCCATTTACAAAAGGCTGGACAGAAGTACATTGGCAGTTCAATTCCCCATTAAACGCTCTCCGTGATTACATTTTAAACTAAAAGGAAATATTGCGTATAGCTCAGACCACATTTGCCATTGGAGAAGATGAAGGATGAACGTGCTGTGCCAGAATAAGAGATAAAATAAAAGAAATTCTTCTTGTTTGCAATTTTTTCATGCTGGGGATTGATGAGAGTTGGGATCCAAGGCATCTGGAAGACACAGAGCGGTGGAAAGCTGATCTTGTTGCTGTGCCAGTCCCTGGAGGTGGCATTCATTTTGAAGCAGACCAAATTCATTCAAGAACTGCTCGGCTTACTTTGTTTCAAAATATCTGAATGGCCTCAGCTATCTTGAGAGAATCATGCACGCTAACCTTTTCCACCCTCCCTCCATCTCAAACACTTTACGCCATTCTTGTCATTGCGGGGCTGCAATTAATCACACCAGATGAAAGATTTCTCCATTTTAAGGAAAAAAATTCCGGTAATAATTTACTAGTGTATGAAGAAAAGGCTCCCTCTGTTGGTGAACTGTTCAAACTCCAACTTAGAATAACAGAGTTGGAAGGGACCTTGGAGGTCTTCTAGTCCCACCCCCTGCTCAAGCAGGAGACCCTCTTCCATTTCCGACAAGTGACTGTCCAGTCTCTTCTTGAAAGCCTCCAATGATGAAGCATCCACAACTTCTGGACACAACTTCCATTCCGCTGGTTGATTGTTCTCACTGTCAGAAAAATTTCTCCTTATTTCTAGGTTGAATCTCTCCTTGACAAGTTTCCATTGTTCCTTGAGCTTTCTGAGTTGGCACAAAACATTCTTTGTTGTGCTTTTTTCATGATATTTTTGATGTTAGGTGTCAATTTTGAGATATTATAGAGCAGACATGTCAAACGCGCGACATCACGTGACGTCACGCAATGTACCGGCAATGGGGTGGCTTCCAGATGACGCGTCCGGCTCGCGGGCTGGCAGTTTGACACCCCTGTTATAGACCCTAGAAATTTGAAGGTCTCTACTGTTGATACTGTGTTGTCAAGTATTGTAAGACAATAGAATAGGAGAATAGGAGCGTTTCTCCTAAAATTTACTATCCTTTCTACAGTTTTTATTGTGTTTAGTTCAAGATTGTTCTGTCTGCACCACAAGGCAAGTTGTTTAACCTCCTGTCTGTATGCAGCTTCATCGTTGTCTCAAATGAGGCTAATCACTGTTGTATCATCTGCAAACTTCAGTACTTCGACAGAGAGATCCTTTGAGATGCAGTCGTTGGTATATATAGAGAGAAAAGAAGTGGAGAGAGCACACAGGATGGCGATTATGTCGAAAAGTAACCTCATGTTGTAGTTTTCTAGTGTGTATAATAAAAGTTCTGTATCTGTGAGTGTCTGTCATTGATAACCAAATGGAGGTTTATTTCCAAATTGCCCTCGTAGGTAGTCCTCGCCTTGGGATCCCAACATTCCTGTTGCCAAGCAAGACAGTTGTTAAGCCTTTCCTGTAGGCTTCCTCTTTGGCACGACGTAGCCGCTTGAGTTTGGCCATGAACCAAGGCTTGTTGTTACTGTGTATTTACAGTTTTCTGGTTCAGCACATCTAGGTCTTCACAAAAACTAACATATGATGTTACAGTATCTGTGAGTTCATCCAGGTCTGCAGAGGTATGTTTGAAAAAGTTCCAATCTGTGCAATCGAGGCAAGCCTGCAACTTTAACTTTGCCTCCTCAATCCGAGACGTCACTGATTTAATTGTTGGTTTTGTGGTTTTTCAGCCTTTGTGTATAAACAACTACAAGGTAAATCACACAGCGATCAGAGTGTCTCACAGCTGCTCATGGTTAAAAACCGATAAGCATCTTTTAATGTTGTGTAGCAGTGGTCTAAAGTGTCCTTGCCACTAGTAAGGCAGTTGACGTGCTGAAAGTATCTTGGTAACTCTTGACTTAAGTTAGCCCTGTTGAAATCTCCTAACACAACGAGGAGCGAGTCTGGGTATCTCTCTTCAGCCCATATCATCTGGTCAGCTAGAGTTTGCAATGCATTGTTTATGATGGACCACCAGTGAGCTACCATAGGAGGGCAGCACACGTCTGTGTAAGTCAGTTTCGTTGGGGTTATATTGCATTTCCTCCTATTTCGTTCTGCTTTGACTTAGGATCTTTGGCTACTCCTGACCAAAGAATTTCTCCTTGTTTGCAATTTTTTATGCGGCGATTTATGAGAGCTGGAATCCAAGACATCTGGAAGATACAAAGCTGTGGAAGTTGATGTTGTAGATGTAAGGTGAGGTGGAGATTCAGCTCTCTGGATGTAGGAGATGACCAGGCTGAGTCTGAAGAAGGAATCAAGTGTGTTATCGGTCTCGGGCCTATAAGAGATCTAAGTGCAGCCCACCTTGAATCCCATTGACTTTCATCTACCATCAATTTGCTTTGACTGTCAGTAGTTCAGATTCTAAGCCAACACAGTGCTAGGCTGCATTAACAGAGGAATAGAATCAAGATCAGGTGAAGGGTTAATACCACTTTACAATGCCTTGGTAAGGCCACACTTGGAATACTGCATCCAGTTTTGGTCACCACGATGTAAAAAAGATGTTGAGACTCTAGAAAGAGTGCAGAGAAGAGCAACAAAGATGATTAGGGGACTGGAGGCTAAAGCATATAAGGAACGGTTGCTGGAATTGGGTATGTCTAGTTTAACGAAGAGAAGGACGAGGGGGGACAGGATAGCCGTGTTCCAGTATCTCAGGGGCTGCCACAAAGAAGAGGGAGTCAAGCTATTTTCCAAAGCGCCTGAAGGCAGGACAAGGAGCAACAGGTGGAAGCTAACCAAAGAGAGAAGCAACCTAGAACTAAGGAGAAACTTCCTGACAGTTAGAACAATTAACCAGTGGAACAACCTGCCTCCAGAAGCGGTGAATGCACCAACACTGGAAGTTTTTAAGAAGAAACTGGACAGCCATTTGTCCAAAATGGTATAGGGTTTCCTGCCTGAGCAGGGGGTTGGACTAGATGACCTCCAAGGTCCCTTCCAACTTTATCATTATTATTATTATAACTTTAGCATACAATAAACTCCCTTTTTACAACCCTGTAATCTCTTATTTCAGGGTAGAGTCTGGGCAACTGGATGGAGCTGAGCGTTTATCAGCCGGATGCCCTTCCTGAGGCCTACGCAGAGTTCACAGCAGATTTTTTTTTCTTTGCACCCTAGGAGAGAAATATCTGCTGCTACCTAGGATTGAACTTTCAACCTTCTGAGTGGGAGGCGAATGTCTTCACCGCTAGGCTAACACACCCCTCTAGCTTTAGCATACAATAACCCTATATATTCATTTGAACAGCCTGGCTTCCTGATTTCTTGAGCTTGACGCTTGAGGATGCCTGTCCTACTGGTTGAAAACTAATACATTTAGGAAGTTCTCCAGAGTCTAGACCAGGGGTAAGCAACCTTGGCTCTTTTATGACTCGTGGACTTCAATTCCCAGAATTCCTGAGCCAGCATGGCTCAGCTTGGAATCCTCTCCCTTTCCTCTCAGTATGGCTGGCTCAGGAATTCTGGGAGTTGAAGTCCACGAGTCATAAAAGAGCCAAGGTTGCCTACCCCTGGACTAGGCAGAACTTGCATCCTTACAAATTTAACCCATTGGCTTTGGTCCCGCCAGTATCCAAGAAATCCACACCATCTACTCCGTGACAACCCATCAGATGCTTGAAAACTGCTGTCATATCTCCTCTTTGTCATTTCTTCCTTAGATGCTTTTGTCAGTCTTCTTTAATCTTGCTTTCCAGATCTCCTTAGTAATTGTGCCCTGAACTTACCCCAAATTGTCACTGTCCTTTTGTAACTGTGGTGCCCAGGATGTAACATTTCAAAAGCAGGTGTCACAGGTAGCTGATTTTGGAAAAAAAACTAAGCAAGATTGGACCTAGTTAGTCCTTGGAAGTTAGACTTCCAGAAAAATCCCAGGATTATTCTGAAAAGCCTTGCGGAATAGAAGAAGGGTTAGCTTTGATATTCTAAGAAATGGAAAAGAACATACGGACAAATAGGAGGGGTATGTTCATAGCTCAAGAATGGTTTTTTGTATCTGCAGATCTGATCCTCCCATTAGTGACTCAGAAACCAGGCCTCCAAAACTAACATTGAAGTTCAGGTTCTTACAGGTGCAGGGAAACCATTTGGGACACGGGTCAACTCCAGTGCTTTGAACAATGCTCAGAAACTGACTAGTTCTCAAGGTCAGGTTCTCACCAGAGTGTTGATCCAGCTGAAATTTGCAGGTATCTTGAAAGACAGCTCTACAAAGAGAAGGTTTTTGCAGTAATTATCTAAAATACATTCAGGACGTGCC
>NW_015390578.1:0-6881 GCF_001527695.2 Protobothrops mucrosquamatus | reverse complement strand
GGTTCTTACAGGTGCAGGGAAACCATTTGGGACACGGGTCAACTCCAGTGCTTTGAACAATGCTCAGAAACTGACTAGTTCTCAAGGTCAGGTTCTCACCAGAGTGTTGATCCAGCTGAAATTTGCAGGTATCTTGAAAGACAGCTCTACAAAGAGAAGGTTTTTGCAGTAATTATCTAAAATACATTCAGGACGTGCCCGGCCAAGATTATTCCTACTTTCTCAAAAGAGAGTCTTAGCCTGGGACTACAACTTTAATCCTGGCTTCTGACAATACCTGGTCATCCCAAATAAGGCAGGTTTGAACAGATTCCCCAGATGGAAGACCCAACTCTTCAGGTATTGTCCAACCACTTCAGCAGCAAGTTAAGCTCTCCGAAGAAACCAAGTTACGATGGGTCTGAATGAAGTTTCGACTTGTTCGCCCTCATCCACCCCTTTCTCGGCTAAGTACGCGTTCACACGTTCTTTGCCTCCTACTTCAATTTAGATGATGGGAAGAAGAAACTACAACTGAACATGGGCTGCGGTTACGATGCATCAATCTAGACATCTGGGCAAAGTTTTATGTACAGTATAAAAAAGATGGAAGGAAAGTCTGAAGACTGGAAGTATTGTCAGCTCTTAGCTATTAAGTTCAGGAATTCAAGATAGCTCCAGAGTCATCATGAAAGTCACACTGAATAGAATAGAATAGAATAGAATAGAATAGAATAGAATAGAATAGAATAGAATAGAATAGAATAGAATAGAATAGAATAACAAGAGTTGGAAGAAATCTTGGAGGCCATCTAGTCCAACCCCCTGCTCAGGCAGGAAACCCTATACATTTCAGTCAAATGGTTGTGCAATCTCTTCTTAAAAATGTCCAGTGTTGGAGCATTCACAACTTCTGGAGGCAAGTTGTTCCACTAGTTAACTGTTCTAACTGTCAGGAAGTTTCTCCTTAGTTCTAGGTTGCTTCTCTCTTTGGTTAGTTTCCACCCGTTGCTTCTTGTCCTGCCTTCAGGGGCTTTGGAGAATAGCTTGACTCCCTCTTCTTTGGGGCAACCCCTGAGATACTGGAAGACTGCTGTCATGTCCCCCCTCGTCCTTCTCTTCGTTAAACTAGACATACCCAATTCCAGCAACCGTTCCTTATATGTTTTAGCTTCCAGTCCCCTAATCATCTTTGTTGCTCTTCTCTGCACTCTTTCTAGAGTCTCAGCATCCTTTTTACATCGTGGTGACCAAAACTGGATGCAGTATTCCAGGTGTGGCCTTACCAAGGCCTTGTAAAGTGATATTAACACTTCAGGTGCCAGAAGCAGGCTTGGAAGCTTGCTCAGGTGACTGCAGGATGCTGCAAATGTAAACTTAAGCCGCTTGCCAAGTGCTCAAATTACAATTATGTGATCATGGAGCAATTATTTGATCATGGTATGAAGGTCATAAGTCACTTTTTTCAGCACCGTCATAGCTCTGAACCACCATTAAATAAATAATTGTTAAATCAAGCGCTACCTCTAGTAAGGCTCAGTTGCCTCCTTGAACATTTAGAAGTGAGCTCCACCTTAGACCTCAAAGCAGCTTGGAAAGAATGCTGCATTCAGACCAGTGGTGGGATTCAGATAGGTGAACAGCCAGTTCTCTGCGTGGATGCCACTTCCGGAAGTCCATTCTGGGTTCGGGCAACACAAAATTAGTTACCGGTTCTGCTGAACCGGCTGAATCCCACTACTGTCTCCCTCCCTTCCATGGCCTTCTGACCACCCTCCCTCCTTCCTTCCTTGACCTTCCAATTTCCTTCCCCTCCCCCTCCCTTCTTTCCTTCCTTCCTTCCTCCTTCCTTCCTTCCTTTTTTCTTTCTCTCTCTCCTTCCTTCCTTCTTTCCTTCCCTCCCTCCCTCTTTCTTTCTTTCTCTTTCTTTCTTCTTTCTTTCCCTTTCCTCCCTCCCTCCTTCCTTCCTTGACCTTCCTTCCTTCCCCTCCCTCCCTTCCATGACCTTCCAACTTCCTTCCTTCCCTCCCCCTCCCTTCTTTCCTTCTTTCCTTCCTTCCTCTCTTCTTCCTTCCTTTTTTTCTTTCTCTCTCCTTCCTTCCCTTCCTTCCTTCCTTCTTTCCTTCCTTCCTTCTTCCTTCCCTCCCTCCCTCCCTCCCTCTTTCTTTCTTTCTTTCTTTCTTTCTTTCTTTTTCTTTCTTTCCCTTTCCTTCCTCCCTCCTTCCCTCCAGTGGTGGGATTCAAATAGGTGAACAACCGGTTCTCTGTGTGGATGCCGCTTCCGGAAGTCCATTCTGGGCCTGGGCAACAACACACAAAATTAGCTACCGGTTCTTCCGAACTGGTGCGAACCGGCTGAATCCCACCACTGGTTCAGACCTTCGCTAAATAACCTGGAGTGTCCGAAACTTCCCAAAACGAAATTGTCCTAATGGATATTGCTGCAATATTACAGCAGGCAGGAACCACATGGTTTCAGTTCCTCCTTCCCAGACATTTGACAAATGCAAGCCGTACAGGCTCAGCCAGAGTTTTTTTTCTTGCACCAGCAGCTTGGAATGCCTATAAATCCTCCACTCTTTTCGGGAAGTCACACCCAGTTTCAGGAGCTGTAGTAAAGGCTTGAAGACACTTTCTGGGTTGCTAAACCGGATGCTTGAGAGATAAGGCTTTCCTGGTTGTTGATGCTGTTTTTTCTCTCCCTCTGAACTGGTTACAGTAATTGTGGGGTTAGGGTGACACATACTTGTTATCTTCTGTGCACTGAATTCACCGTTTTTTTAGGAATTCCCGTCACTTTGCCTTATCAAAGATCTCAAGCCTCTGAGGCAGAAGAGTGTTCCTTCATGAAAACACACCTGTTCAGTATTTAATTTGCATCAGAAATATTGATATTTAATTGAGATGTCCATGGAGATTCTGTCACCCAGATCCTGGTTGTCGCAAAGGTGCTTTTTCAAGGGGCAACTGCTCTTTTGGGTCTACAACACAAATCCTTTCAGCAGTTCCAAGAAGGCTCCACGCCCATTTGCACCTGCTCAGGTGACCTTGAGTGCATAGATAACCCTCTAAATGGCCTCAACGACTCTCTAAAAGAAGGCAAATGACCAGCTGTCTACAAGGAGTATCAATCCTTCCATTCCCCACCATCCAGTCAGAGCTGAAGAAGCTTCTTGGATGAGAAGCGAAACGTCTTCAAAGAAAAACAAGAAAGTCCAGTTGCCTCCTGAAAATGCAAAATAAAGGAGCTTTATTTTGAATTGAGTTTATATAATGAGAATTTATAAAGCTAGTTAAAGATTGCAAAATAATTGACTGGATATATGGGATATAATTCGTAATTTATTATGGGATTTGAATTTTAAAGAGACGAATGTGATGTTGATGGTATAATAGTGGTAAAATTATTGTTGTTTAAATTTTAGAAAAGATGGGTAGATTATATTTAGAGAAAGTTTGAAAGTGATAAATATTTTTTAGCTTATGAGTAAATTTTATAATGTTTATTATAATTAAGGATATTATTATGTTTAAGTCTTGAAGAAATGGTAAAGATTTCCGCATATTTGTAAGATTAATTTTAAGAGTGATTTGGGGAAGATGGATAGATTATTATTAGTTATATGCTTAGAGTTTTATTTGATTGTTTTTTAATGTTTAGAGTTAAAGGATGTTTATATTTGTTTGTCTTAAATTTGGGTACTTATATTTTGACTTGGGATGAGGTGTTTGTAACCCTGTAATCAATTCTGGGAAGTCTGGGGGGGGGATTGGGAGTGGGTGGGTGGGTAGAAATAGATATAAAATAATTAGGTGTACTGATGCTAAATTTTTGAGATGCTCGGTCTGCACCCTAGGTGCAGACGAGCTGTTATTGATATTAATGTATGCCTGTATTTGTATATTTGTTTATTTGAAAATTAATAAAAATTTGTTTGGAAAAAAAAATAAGCAAAAAAAAAAAAAAGAAAAAAAAAAGAAAAACAAGGAAATCCAGTTACTTTCTGAAAAAGCACCTTTGGGATTTAATCCAGACAGAATTATTTTCAGCAGCAGAGAGAAAGAAAATAATCTTTTTTTTCCCTTCTCTGCTCATCCTGCCTTTTTTGGCAGGTATCACCCATCCCTCTGAGTTTAATTAGCAAAGAAAGACTCCCGGTCCATTTTTTTTTTCCCAATATACTTTACCGAGAAGAAAGCAGATTACAAATTAGAGCAGGCAGAATCGGTTGACTTGGCACAGAAAGAATGCAATTAACTTTCCCGTTTCCCCTGGCCACCCCCCTTTTATTAGTTAATGTTCAATAAACACAACCAGGAAAAGAACGCACAGACATCATAAAGAGCATCAGGCTTGATGGCAAAACCATCTCTTTTAAGGATTTGCAAAAAAAAAAAGCCAGCCAGGTCAGAGAAAGTCTGATTTCCAGAGAAAATTACTGTAGTATCTTTAGATAAGTGTGTGTGTGTGGGGGGAAACCCCATCAGTTCATTAATTCAATGGTGAAAAAAGCAAGGTTCTACATTTAGGCAAGAAAAACCAAATGCACAAGTACAGCATAGGTGGCACCTTGCTCAATAGTAGTAACTGCAAGAGGGACCTCGGAGTCCTAGTGGACAATCACTTAAATATGAGACAGCCGTGTGCTGCAGCTGCCAAAAAGGCCAACACAGTGCTGGGCTGCATTAACAGAGGGATAGAATCAAGATCACGTGAAGGATTAATACCACTTTACAATGCCTTGGTAAGGCCACATTTGGAATACTGCATCCAGTTTTGGTCATCGCGATGTAAAAAAGATGCTGAGACTCTGGAAAGAGTACAGAGAAGAGCAACAAGGATGATCAGGGGACTGGAGGCCAAAACATACAAGGAACGGTTGCTGGAATTGGGTATGTCTAGTTTAATGAAGAGAAGGACGAGGGGGGACATGATAGCAGTGTTCCAATATCTCAGGGGCTGCCCCAAAGAAGAGGGAGTCAAGCTATTCTCCAAAGTGCCTGAAGGCAGGACAAGAATCAATGGATGGAAACTAACCAAGGAGAGAAGCAGCCTAGAACTAAGGAGAAACTTCCTGACAGTTAGAACAATTAACCAGTGGAACAACCTGCCTCCAGAAGCGGTGAATGCTCCAACACTGGAAGTTTTCAAGAAGAGACTGGACAGTCATTTGTCCGAAATGGTATAGGGTTTCCTGCCTGACCTCCAAGGTCCCTTCCAACTTTACTGTTATTATTATTATTATTAGAAACTACAGAAGAAAATTGAGCTTAATGGACCAACAATAAAAAAACAACCCGCCAATTATATCAATTGAACTTACTGTTCTTCACTGCGGTTAATTTGAGTAACGCTCAAAACCAGGAGCTCATCTTGAATCAATGCTGCACTTATTCTTCTCTGATGGGTAAAAAAGGAGCAGAAACAAAGCCTGCATTTTTAAAAACAAACCTTCTATTTAAAATGTGATGATCCCTGTTCTTAATGCTGAGTCTATTGTCTGGAACGGTGTGTGTGTGCCTATCCTGCCTTTATGCCTCCCAGCCTATTTTTCAAAACTTGTTAAAAAACATTGGGAATGTTATCTAGGAATGTTTTTGTCCTCTTCTAGGAATGGAAAAACCTCTGTTTGTTTGTTTATTCTTTTGCTGCTGTCAACAGCCCAGATTCTTGTGAAGTTGGATGGCCTCTACATTTAATAAACCAAAAGGGAATTAGAAAATCACAGCGTTAAAAGGCCATGGAAATGTAACAGATAAAATCAACCCATCGGATTGTATTGTAATGTTAAAAAAAAAAGAGAGATCACCTTATTCGCTAGAAAAAAAATCAGTGTTTCTCAACCTTGACAATTTTAAGGCATGTGGACTTCAACTCC
The DNA here is from genome assembly GCF_001527695.2 of Protobothrops mucrosquamatus. Taxonomy (NCBI): domain Eukaryota; kingdom Metazoa; phylum Chordata; class Lepidosauria; order Squamata; family Viperidae; genus Protobothrops; species Protobothrops mucrosquamatus. The sequence continues at coordinate 1,023 of NW_015390578.1, read as the reverse complement.
CAGAATCCCACAGCCAGCATTGCTGGCTGTGGAATTCTGGGAGTTGAAGTCCACATGCCTTAAAATTGTCAAGGTTGAGAAACACTGCGCTAGATCCATTACCTTTATCCTATAAATAAATTTCATGGCCTGTGTGTTTCAGAATTTCCCTAGAGGGGAATTCCTCTCTTGCTTTGCAAATATACTCCAGTTACAAAATGACACATAATAAGGCCATGAACGTTTATGTAATCGCTGTTTGCTAAGTAACAAAGAGGGAGTGTTGCTTTGGGTGAAATGCGGGGGCTCATAAATAGAAGCTGCTTTACGGTGTGGTTTTAAGTCAGGCGATTCAAATAGAGGAGTTACTGTTCGAAGGAACTATACATAGAACACATTCATTCATGTATTTTTTATGGCTGGTGTTTTTCTCCATAGGATTTTAAAGAAGCCTGCAAACTGATGGGGTGGGCCCCGTGTAGGAAGGAATTACTCCTTATGTGGGGTTATATATATATCAGAAATTTCTTTAAAAATGTGATCCCTAGGTAATTCCATATTAAAATCAGTGAGCAAACACGAGCACCAGGGAATATTTTACCATATTCCCTGGTGCTCGTGTTTGCTCACTGATTTTAATATATATATATATATATCTGAAGAATCACAACCGTGAGACCACCAGGAGATAAAAAACTATAACAAGTTTATTTACAATTAAAAGCACCTAGCTTTCGCCGGCTTCCTGCCGACTTCGTCAGGGTGGCTAACCATCAGTGGGTGGCTGTTTTTATGGGAGTGGTGCTTTTTGCACCCGGCTCCTCGATCTCCTCGATCTCCTCGATCAGCCACCCACTGATGGTTAGCCACCCTGACGAAGCCGGCAGGAGGCCGGCGAAAGCTAGGTGCTTTTAATTGTAAATAAACTTGTTATAGTTTTTTATCTCCTGGTGGTCTCACGGTTGTGATTCTTCAGATATGAATTTACCCAGGAGTCAACCTCCAGCTTTTAAAATTTTTAGAGTTTTAAATATATATATATAT
>NW_015390577.1:102226-104098 GCF_001527695.2 Protobothrops mucrosquamatus | reverse complement strand
GTAGAAAATACAGGTAGTCCTCGACTTACAACCATTCAGTAACCATTCCAAGTTACAATGGCGCTGAAAAAAGTGACTTATGACCATTTTTCACACTTATGACCATGCCGGATCCCTATGGTCATGTGATCAAAATTCGGGCACTTGGCAACTGGCAGGCATTTTATGACCGTTGCACTTCCGTGGGTCCTGAATCACTATTTGTGATCTTCCCAGCTGGCTTCCAACAAGCAAAAAGTCATTGAAGGAAGCCAGATTCGCTTAATGACCGCATGTTTCGCTTAACAACTGCAGTATTTCGCTTAACAACTGTGGCAAAAAGGTCATAAAATGGGGCAAAACTCACTGAACAGCTAATTTTGGGCTCAATTGTGGTCATGAGTTGAGGTTTTACCTGTATTGCTGAAGCTAAGGTGTAAATACACTGGTCAATTTTTTGTCGTTCATTAGAAATAGAATCCATGAAATCTTTTTAAAGTCTTTCTCTCCTTGTAGAGTGCAGCTGTCTGTCCTGTGGGACGGACTTGTGTGATCCTAAAACTGGCCAGTGTCGATGTAAGCCTGGGGTGACAGGTCAGCACTGTGATCGCTGTCAGGTAAAATAGACCGATACTCCCTGATTCTTAAATTCTCTCTGCCGCATCTGTGAGGTGAATCCCTCAGACATCATAGTTTGTTGCAATTCTTAATACACACTGTTGATTTCAGCTTCTGTGTTTGCAAATAACAAACATCAAATTCGCCAGGCCTCCCCCTGTAATTGTGTTTTCTCTCTTGCCCAGCCAAACCAGAATGATTGGTGGGTGGCTGGGTGGGTGGGTGCAGAATGGCAGACATTTTCACCCTTAAATAACTGGAGGGGAAATACGGCTTCAATCAACTGAGTAGGGGAAAAAACCCTATCCAATGATTGAATCAAAAAGATAACTTTATTGAATGAGGTAACAGGAGTGTGGGGAAGGAATGGCATTCTTTATCATGATTAAAAAAAATAGATAAAAGTATGACCGAGAGGGACAGGCGGTTATGAAGTATGAAATACAAATAATAAATAAAAGAGACTTCCAACAACTCCAGCCAGTTTTCAGCACTCCTGTTTCCATCTTAGAAGTTTGTTTGTTTATTTATTATTTTATGTATTTCCCATCTTTATTATTTTTTTATGAACAACTCAGGGTGGGAAACCTATCGAATATTCCATCCTCTTATTTTCACCACAACAATCCTGTGAGGTGGGACTGGCCCAAAGTCACCCAGCCGGCTTTCATGCCTAAACTGAGACTAGAACTCACAGTCTCCTGGTGATTGGCCCAGAGTCATCCAACTGGCAATCATGCTTAAGGTGGGACTAGAACTCACAGTCTCCTGGTGATTGGCCCAAAGTCATCCAACTGGCAATCATGCTTAAGGTGGGACTAGAATTCACAGTCTCCTGGTAACTGGCCCAAAATCATCCAACTGGCAATCATTCTTAAGGTGGGACTAGAACTCACAGTCTCCTGGTGATTGGCCCAAAGTCATCCAGCCAGCCTTTATGTTCTAACAGTAGTATCTGACTCTACCTCAGCTTCTTCTCATCTAGCTTGAGTTCCTGCTCTGGACTCTCATTCGAGATCCTGCCTTCCCTTACAATAGTGTGTATGTCAACAGAGTTGTAGGCAGTGAGAGTGTAGAATTATTATTATTATTATTATTATTAATTGCATTTATATCCCGCCCTTCTCCTTTCGGACTCAGGGCGGCTGACAAATGATAAAAAGCTAACATATTACACCTAGTTAAAATTTAATTAAAACGAAATATTTGAGAATGTCCAATTTAAAAGTAATTAAAACCCCTATAAAATCCCCTAGGCCAGTCCCGCTTGCTGGA